>NC_066574.1:6826768-6904268 GCF_024679095.1 Eriocheir sinensis | reverse complement strand
CTTAATATATGTCCTTTCCTTCCTTCCTTCCATCCTTCCCTTGTATCTCTCTCCTCACGTTATTCTTTTCCTTCCATCATCATAATAATATCTACACGCACAGCTTTTTCTCCTTCCTGAGTGTCAGATTGTTTCCCACCCCAGCGCTCTCCACCGCCTCTCATCCACAACCCTGATAAACAATGCAATACACTCGCAGGGATAGAATGGGGCATCAACACAACACTGGATACTTTTGCAATTAGGGGAAGCGTAAACTGATATGCATTATTTGTTTATTACCCACTCTGAATGCATAACTTCTTTTCATGGGGAGGTGAGGTTATGAATTCGTAAGGTCGTGTTGGTTGGTTGTGTGCTTAAGAAAGTCTAAGGGATATGAATACACGGAATGGCTTTTACCTCGATTCCCTTTAACCTTGATCCCTTTCTCCCCACACATCGCGTCTTGAGCCTCTTCCAATCACTATTCTAACCTACCTTCTCTTCCTCCTCTTCTCTCCTCTCCTTTCCTCTTCTCATCTTCACACTAACCCACTCTTCCTCCTCTTCTACTCTTTCCTCTCCTTTCCTCTTGTTCTCTTGCTCTCGCTTTCTATCCTCTCTCCTCTCCTCTTCCCTTTCGTTTCGTTCCTGTCTTCCCCCATTCTTTGTTCCCAGTCTGTCATTTCCTCTTATTCCTTCAATTCTCTCCTCTCTTTTCCTCTCTGTCCTTCCCCATCTCTCCTCTCTCTGTCTCTCTCTCTTATCTCCTCTCCTTTCGTTCCTGTCTTCCCCGTCTCTCACTTCTCTTCATATTCATCCTCTTCTCTCCTCTCGGTTCAGTCTTCCTCTCTCTCACTTCTCATCCTCCTTCTAACCTCTCCTCTCCTCTCCTTTCGTTCCTGTCTTCCCCGTCTCTCACTCCTCTTCTCTCGGTCCAGTCTTCCTCTCTCTCACTACTCATCCTCCTTCTAACCTCTTCTCTCCTCTCCTTGCGTTACTGCTTTCTTTCTCTCCTCACCTCCGTCCTGTCCTTTCCTCTCCTCCCTTCTATCCATCGTTCCCTTCTCCCTCTCCTCCTCGTCCCAGAATAACCTCACTCACTCACTCCTCACTCGACCCTACCGCGGCATTAAATTATTCATCCCCCTTCACTGAATGAACACTACACGCCTCTCTGGCTGGATTGATGGATGACTGGCTAGCTGGAAGGATGGCTGGATAACTGGATGACTAGATAGACTGATAGATGGATGAATGGGTAGATAGATTGATGGATGACTGGCTAGCTGGAAGGATGGCTGGATAACTGGATGACTAGATAGACTGATAGATGGATGAATGGATAGATAGATTGATGGATGACTGGATAGATAGAATGATGGATGACTGGCTGGCTGGTTGGGTCTCTGCCTTTCCTTTTGATCGCTTGGTTGAATGCTTGGATTACTGAGTGGTTGGTTGAGTTACTGGCTGGCTGGATGAATGGATAGATAAATTGATGGGTGACTGACTGGCTGAATTTGTGACTTTCTTCCTGGCTGGCTGGTAGATTGGATGGATGATTGGGTGAGCGGGTGACTTGGTTTATTCTACGGCTTGCTTCCTGACTAAATGGCTGAGTGGATGAGTGGATGATTCATTCGGTTATCTGCTTCTTGACTGACTGGATGGATGGATGGATGGATTGTCCGTTGGCTTTATGCAGTGACTGGTTGGCTGACTAACCTAACCTAACTTTCCTGAATGGCTGGCTGGCTGGCTAACCTAACCTAACCTAACCTAACCTAACCTAACCTAACCTTCCTGAATGGCTGGCTGGCTGGCTAACCTAACCTAACCTAACCTAACCTAACCTAACCTTCCTGAATGGCTGGCTGGCTGGCTAACCTAACCTAACCTAACCTAACCTAACCTTCCCCAATGGCTGGCTGGCTGGCTCGTTGGTCACTTGGCTCATGCAATGGCTGACTGAGTGACTGACCAACCGGCTTTAAAAGAATGAATATGTAGAATGAAAGTATATTTTGGGCCCTTTGGTGTATTGTTGAAAAGAATGAATGTTAAAAGACTCGAAAAGACACACAAAAAAAGTTACGCTGGATGGAAAACGCAATCAGAAAAAGAGAAAAATAAAGTCAGAGAAAAAAAAAAGTAGAGGTTACGTCGGAGCGTCTATATATATCCGTCCGTCTGTCCGTCTGTTGTTTGAAATTGTATCACCTTTAAGTTTTCTTTTTTTCTTTTTTTTCTGGCGTGTAGAATGTAGAGTGGCGTAGGTGTGGTAAACAATATGGTTAAGAGAGAGAGAGAGAGCACCCTATCCCTGCCTGACCACCACTGACACCCAATTCCGTTTCCTTTATGCTTATTCACCTAGCTTGTCATACATATCATACATACTGACCGATCCTTCTTTCCCCCGCAGGCAGCAGCGTGGTGACCGTGTCCAGGCCTCACCCTCACCCACCAAGAGCCGTGGGGATAGTCTTCGGGGCTCTCACCTCCGCCCCTGCTCTCCGCCCTTCACGCCCCCTCCACCCCTTCCCATTAGCAGTTCCCTCTCCTCGCCTCCTCTCCGCCCGCCATTGTGGAAGTAACCTTTCGTTTTGCGGCTCCCACACCCTGACGAAGCACAGCGAGGAGCTCACACTGGTACCCTCGAGGAGCTGGAGCATCCATGATCCGTGGAGACCCTTGCCATGAGCGGCTGTGAGGGCGTTGCGTCGGTGCCAGCTGCCGTGCGGGGAGGACGACTGACGCGGAGTGCCCTGCCTCTCGCCCGGCCACTTTAAGAGCAGCCCCACGCCAGGCCGCCCTTCCTGAGCCCCTCGAGGATGGATGGTGGTGACGAGGGCGACATCGAGCAAGATTCGTCCCTGGTCAGCAGCCGTGCCGCCGCCCTGCAGGCGCCCCCGTCACTGTGACCTCCGTGCCGCCTGACTTGTCCTCCTGGCGCAGTCTCGCCCCGCCCTGGCCGCCGCCGACGCCCCGCCTCCAGCAGGAACGTGAAGTGGATGGTCACCTTTGAGGGACAGGAGCCAGTCAGTTCCAAGGCCACGGGTCCTCAGCCATTCATCACTGTGGCGTAAGAACACTGATGACGTTTACTTTATAGTTCTGAAAGACACGGAACGTGAAAGTGTATGTGTGTGCTTGCGTGTGTGCGCGTGTGTGCGGTGATCGTGTGCGGGCAGCGCGCCGGCGGCGTGTGCTCCAGGCTGTGACGCGCGGGAGGGCGGGGGCCGCACGCGCCCACGCTGATGTATTCTCGGCCGCGACGCCCCAGCGAGCTGCACAGGCACCCCCGAGGCTCATATATTTGATATATAGCAAATATAGAATATAAATATATAAATATATTAACACATAAGCATATAAATATATGAAGATATAGATATATATTATGTATAGATAGATTGCCATATCAGATTTATTCCTATTTTCATAGCAAATTTATTAAAGGAGCGTCGCGTCATACCTCCCACCAGCACGCGGTAATCGTAAGCGACGCGACCCCAGACACGCCCACGCCCACACACTCCTGTTCATATATTTTTGACCGGCCGGGCACCGCTGGCGTGCACCATTACCGCGGCGACGCGTGAGGTCAGCCGCCAGAGGCCGCGCCCACACCTTCCCCGCAGCCTTTGCAACGACTTGTTCCAGCAAGGTGCGGTGAGGACAGCAGCGACGGGCCTTCCTCAAAGGACCCGGACTGGTCTGGAGGCGTCAAGTCCTCGTCTCGTCGGGCCCCGCTGGGCCACACACCCGCCGCGGGCCGCTGGAGGCGCGGCAGCACACACCCGCTGACCTGCACACCCACCCTTGCTCCGAGTCACCAACCACGACGCCAAGAAAAGCACTGCTCTGAGAATAAAGAAATTAGATGAACTGCTTCATGAAATGCACGTTATACCAATAAGAAAGTGCAGTCCCCTTCCGAGGTGACGCACACACACACACACCGAGGCGTGAGGGAAGGGAAGAGAGTGGAGCAGCGTCACCCCCTGACTGACTGTGATATTCGAGGTGTAAGTTACCCTGAGCAGCGGCCGAGGCTGTGTGCCACACACGCAACACACACCCTAACACAAGACTGAGCTTATCCTTTTGACTGTGATTCGCGAGCCTTCCATCAAATTTATAAAAGATATAATTGCTTTGTTCCCTGTATCGTACACAGTATCATATTGACCGTGCCTGATTTACCACGAAGAGACGTTCGCCTATAATATAAATATTACTGTAGCATGCGTTAAATCATGAGTCTCCCCTTTTAAAAGGAGGATATCTTCGTTTTCTCTGTAACGAAATTAGACTAACTAAAGTAATATAATTTCCTAAGTAGTACTATTACGATATTCAATGTAAAAAAACAAAACAGAAACGTTATATTGGTTGCTATTGAATGTTTTGATGTGCTAGCGTCAGACACGTTAGTGATAGGACGAACGGCCTCGCCTGTACGGGGCGGCGCCAGCTGAAGCAAACACAAACACACACACACACTCGTCGAACCTCGCCTCGTCGCCAACTTACCCGCAAGGGCGCCCCCGACGCCCGTCAGGAGGCCCGGGACACCGCTGGGGCGTGGGCACCCTCTCCCTGAGGCCACGCCGCGCCGTCCTTGGTCCCTGGCAAGGTGGACGACGGCAGGGTGGAGAGAGAGGTGGAGGGAGGAGGGAGGACGCTGGAAGACCCGTTCACTGGAGGCAAGAGGAGCGACCTGAAGAAGGAGGAGGGCGGAGGCAAGGGCCGCGCGGTGAGGGGTCGGCGGGAGGAGCTGGTGTGGATGTCGGGCATGGTGGCGCGGGGCATGATTCGGCAGTCCAGCCTCACCAGGCTGGGCCTGATGATCAACACTGCAGTCACGGGCGTCGTCACCACCACCACCAACAACAGGAAAGGTACGTGACGCTGCCCTCCACCTCGCCATGTGTCCCTCATGATACACACACCCAGCACGCATCACACTCCGCTCTATGCATTAGAATGATTAGATAAATATGACCTTACCCAGTAACTCCCTCACCCTCCCTATAATAATCTATATATAGTTACCTTGCAGCATCTATCAGTTAATATACGCCCTCTTTACCCAGTCATCCCTCGCTCTAATTTATGATCTATGCAGCATCTATTACTGAATATACTGAATATATATAATCTTAGGTGCCCCTCACCCTCCCATAATGATCTATACTTACCTTGCAGCACCGTTTGCTTAATACTATGCTAAATAAATATGATGTTACGTTATGTCTACCTCCTCCGTCCTCCTCCATGCTTACCACACAACACCTGATAATACAACCCATAAATCACACCTGCAATCATTATCACCTGTCTACACCTGTCACCGTTCCTCCCTATAGCCGTCCACACGCCGCCATCCCCTACGTCGCACCTGCTCCGTAAATACACCGAACAATGTAGTAGGCGCGTCGCTCCCTTACAGTGGACGCATTTAACTATGACATATTTACGAGCGACGCAGCAGCCACGTGACTCCCCCCTTCACACACCCCGCCCCGCCCCGCCCCCGCTGAACAGAGGCACCAGCGGCGGCGGCGGGGTGTTGCACTCTTGGCCACACGGAGGGAGGGTCGAGGTCGAGGTAGGGGCGTTAACCCACTTAAGTCAGCCGCACGTGATGAGGCGCAGCGGGGAGGAGTGAGACAGCGGCTGGGGTTGATTATATAGCGCCGCGTGGCAACCGTTGAGCCGCAGACGACCCAGCACTGAGGGACACCGGGCTCACGAGGATGGAACGAAGATTGAGATTATCGGTTATATCTGTCTTGATTTTTTTTCCTTTCCCTTGAACTGTTGAATTTGCTGTAAATAAAATGTTGGTTGCTAGGTAGGCAGACAGGTTGAAAGGTAGATAGGTAGGTTGGTGGGTAGATAAGTTGGTACGCAAAAGAGATAGATATACGCAAAAAAAGGCGGATTAAGACTTTAGGAAGTATTCTTAAACACTCCGGCGCCCCAGCACACTTATTTGACAAGGCTTTCGTAAGAGATTCGGGCATTTCCAGGGGTAGTTTATTGACCCCAGTGGCAGTATCAGGACCCCTCGCCTCCCGAAACTGACCTATCTTTCGGCCACTCCTCTAACTCTTTATAGGAGCAGTGAGTAGCGGGCTTTTTTTCACATTTGCTACCTTTTTTTATGCCCTTGAACTGACTCGTCTGCTGTAAAAAAATAAATAAATAAAAAACACGACAGTACGAGGTAACGAGGTGCTGTATAAAAACTGGAAAAAAAAGAGAAATTAAAATACAGGAACAAAACCCACAGTGGAAAATGCTAATGGCAGAAGTCACGTTGCAATGTCTATATGCATTGCCCCATCAACCGAACCGAACTGAAAACGAGATAGGCACCCTCTTTTTCGTCCATAAATCTGAGTAGTCTTCGTTAAAAAGCGCACAGTCGTATTTTCACTTAGAACATAATTTCTGATCTTGTTCTTTTCCCGTTGGCACACACACACACACACACACACACACACACTCTCTCTCACACGGATGCACAAAGATATAACGATGAAACTATACTACGAGAGAGAGGCGAGGCAGTCTTCACATACCAACACCCAAGAAACCATTAATACACTCTCTTTTCCGTCCATTAATCTAAGAAGCCTTCGTTTAAAGCCTTCAGTCGTATTTGGACTAACTAACTACATAATTTCTTAGCTTCTTCATTTATCCACAACTTTGTATCGCTTCAACCCATTCAAATACTTTCTATATGATTACCTATGCTTTCCACGGAGGCCAAACCAGGGTACCGAGGCGTGTATATAGCAGAAAGCGTACCCCATTTCCATATGCTTCATCCTTCTTACCTATGTTGTGTTTGTGTGTGTGTGTGTGTGTGTGTGTGTGTGTGTGTGTGTGTGTGCTCCTTGCCATTCATTACTCTGTTTTCACCTCAACAAGAGCTACCCCTGTTCCTCTCTCTCTTCCTCTTCCACCTCCTCCTCCTCCTTCAGCCGGTGAACTTAATACAGGTCGTCAAGTGCCTGAACAAGCTCGGTAACGTCGATCGCTCAAAGCTTCTTGCAATCCTTCCCGTAGAATCAGTTTGTGCGAAAACGATCAACTTTAAGAACCTCGTTAATCGTCGCTTCGTTACGTCAGGGGTGAAGTGATCGTCCCCGCAGAAAATGGTTTGATATCTTTTGCAAGTGACTGAAGTGGTTGACAGGTTGATGATGGCAGTAAAGCAGACGGCCTCGTTAAAAGCCAGCAGACATTCCGTTGGATCCTCTTCCGCCTTCTCATGATTTTCCTCCTCCTCCTCCTCCTCCTCTTCTTCTTCTTCTTTTTCTTCTTTTTCTTCTTCTTCATCGTGTTCTTCGTATTTTTCTTCTTTTTCTTTTTCTTCTTCGTCTTCTTCTTCGTCTTCTTCTTCTTCTTCTTCTTCTACTTCGTCTTTGTCTTCGTCTTCTTCTTCTTCCTCCCCCTCCTCCTCCTCCTCCTCCTCATCCTCCTCTTCCTCCTCTTCTTCCTCCTCTTCTTCTACTTCGTCTTCGTCTTCTTCTTCTTCTTCTTCTTCTACTTTGTCTTCGTCTTCTTCCTCCTCCTTCTCCTCCTCCTCCTCCTCTCCTCAGTCTGACATGTCTCATCTCAAACTTTGAACACGAACATTCACTCATCATGGATCCAACATCATTGCCAGACAGAAGTATTGATGATTCTCTCTCTCTCTCTCTCTCTCTCTCTCTCTCTCTCTCTCTCTCTCTCTCTCTCTCTCTCTCTCTCTCTCTCTGTCGAAAATGGATTAGAGCGGAATAAAAGGCGGAGAGTACGGAAGAGAGGGAAAAGGGCGGCGAGGGGAGAGAGAGATACACACAAGGGAGGGAAGGAGGAGGGAGGGAAGGAGGAGAGAGGGAAAGGAGGGAAGGGAGGGAAGGAAGGGAAGCAACAAGTCTTTTTGCCACCTCAGTCATGCACCCGAACGACCTTCTCCTCCCCCTCTCTCTCTCTCTCTCTCTCTCTCTCTGCTTGGTCTATTCTCTCTCCGCTCCATTTCTTCTCTTGTGTATTTCTTTCTCTTTATCCCTTTCTCTCTCTCTCTCTCTCTCTCTCTCTCTCTCTCTCTCTCTCTCTCTCTCTCTCTCTCTCTCCGTACATACTTTATTTTCAAAACTCTCTCTCTCTCTCTCTCTCTCTCTCTCTCTCTCTCTCTCTCTCTCTCTCTCTCTCTCTCTCTCTCTCTCTCTCTCTCTCTCTCTCTCTTCGTTCCCTTTCTCTTTATATTTTGTCATTTTATTTCTTTTATTTTGTTTCCTATCTTATTCTTTTTATTTCACTGTTTCGTATTCTATCCTACACCTTTTTTTTATTAACTCTCTCTCTCTCTCTCTCTCTCTCTCTCTCTCTCTCTCTCTCTCTCTCTCTCTCTCTCTCTCTCTCTCTCTTTTCAGGGGGGACTCAGCAGTTTTAAAGCAACCTGGTGGAGCAAGGAGGGAGGGGGGAGAGGGAAGTGGAGGGAAGGGAAGGGAAGGGAAGGGAAGGGAAGGGTGGAAAGGAAGGGAAGGGTGGAAGGGAAGTGGAGGAAGGGAAGGGAAGGGAAGGGAAGGGAAGGGAAGGGAAGGGAAGGGAGGAGGGGAAGGGTGGAAGGGAAGGGAAGGGAAGTGGAGGAAGGGAAGGGAAGGGAAGGGAAAGAGGAGGCCAAAACGGAACGCATCTTTAAACTGGTTAGCTTTGGCGGACAACCGTATTAGAATCCTCTTCTGATTCCGCTCACGTCCCTCTCTGATCCTCCTTTCGTGATTCTCCATGATCCTCCTCTGCCTCTGAGTCTCATGGCAGGCAGGTAGGTAGATAGATAGGTAGATAGATAAATACTTTTTTATAGGAACAGAGATTATCGGGTACTTCTGTCTTGATATTTTTTCTTTCCCTTGAACTGTTTAATTTGCTGTAAAGAGAGAGAGAGAGAGAGACAAAATATTCCCGACAAGCTGTAATTAAGTTTTGCATACATAGATAAACGTACTGATAGATAGACTGATAGATAGATAGAGAGATAAAGAGAATGAGTTATAGGGGTGATAGATTGGACACTCAAGGACACACAAGGTAAACATATAGATAGATTATTAAACAGGGAGATAGATAGATAGAGAGAGAGAGAGAGACAGAAAAAAAAAGTAAAGAAAGGAAAGAAAGAAAACGAATGAAAGAAAGAAAAAAGAAAGCTATTAAAAGGAAGAAATAAAGAAACAGAAGTAATAGATTAGTCGTTGCAATGGCCTGGCAGGAGGATGTTTATACTCGTCAACTGCCTCTTGAATTGGCGTTGGCGGGGCAGGAGGGGACGGAGCGGGCACAGAGGGGGCGTTCAGGCATGGGAGGCTCAGGTAGCGCTAGGTATGGGAGGCCCCGCTGGAGGTGTTGCCAAAGCCTGCCCAGCCTTAGCCACGCCCTCCGCTGCTATGTATGACGCAGGGTATGAAGGTCCCGGAGCAGCTTGGCTATACTGGAAGGCTTGTGAATGGTATGATTAATTAGTTTTTGGTAGGAATATGTACTTAGATTGGTTTGTATGTGTGTGTGATGTGTATTGCGATGGTTGGAGCTTGTGTATGATTTTTTTTACAAGCTTATATATTTAAGTCTTCAATACCGTCATTTGTTTTTTTTTCTCTCCTGCCTACGACTTAAACGCAAAAGAGGAGTATTAAGACGAAGCGCCATTCTGACTTTTCTTTTTTCTTCTTTCCTTTTTTACCCTTCAGCTGCCTCCTTTCTTTAAACTAACTAACTAATAATGACTCTTGTAAGGAACGTGTAAAATATATAAAGCTTTGTGTTGTTGGCTGTACGTTTAACGCTGTCTGTAGTATAACATCATAAGCCTTTAAGTGTCCATTTGTTGCAACAATTAGACTTTCTATATATATAATTGTTATCACTGGGCGTTCTATTACCGTTCTCCTGACGTTCTATTGGCTACAAATGACGTTCCCTTCCGTATTTCATCTTGTTAACCCCTTGGATGCGGATTTCCTACAAGAAGACATCACCAAGCTACAGGAGTGGAACAAAAAGTGGCTGCTACAATTTAGTGAACAAAAATGTGAGGTCATGCATCTTGGGAGGGGAAATCCAGCATACCAATACCACATGGGAAACACTCCACTACCCACCACAGAAAGACCTGGGAGCATATGTTACCAGGCTACCAGTGAAGGCGAAATCCGTGCCAATCTCAGCGGACGGGTTAATGTGCTCTACTGCTCTCTGAATGCTTATGAAAAAAAATCTAGGTATATATTTAACAGTTTCAAAAGGCAATGTTCATCTTCTAAATCAACAATATTAGCAGATTGTTGTTGTTTTTTTATGTCTGTGTTGTGATGTTTGTTTTAGTGAAAGCGTCGTGAGCCACAAGGTCAAGGGCCACGAGGTAAAGGCCGAACAGGTTATCAAGGCTTTCCCAACAGCTGCAGAGGCTCACTTCACTCCATGGAACTTGCTGAGTGTTGTGTGTGTACGGTGCTGTCTGGTACAAGATCTCTCTCTCTCTCTCTCTCTCTCTCTCTCTCTCTCTCTCTCTCTCTCTCTCTCTCTCTCTCTCTCTCTGTTATTAATCGTCTTCATTTTATCATTTTTCCTCCTTATGTTGTAGTTCTTTCAATATTTCTCCTCATTTTCCTTTTTTTTCCTTTTCTCTCGCCTTTTCCTTTTGCCATTAATAAGTTTCATGTCTTCCTTTTCTACCCTGTTCATCCCTTTTCTTTCTTTTTTCATTTATTGTTTGGTCTATCTTGTTTATTGTCCTTTCCTAATATCTTTTCACACCTCTTTTCTTTTTCCTTTATATTTCTTCAAAGCACAAAAGGGGGATGGAGGATGCGTGTGATGAGGCTCAGATTATCATGTATTAGACGTATAAGACTGTATGTTCATTTATTTTTGGGTCTATCTTGTTTATTTTTCTATCCTAATATATTTTCACACCTCTTTTCTTCTTCCTTTATTTTTTCTTCAAAGCACAAAAGGGGGATGGAGGATGCGTGTGATGAGGCTCAGATTATCATGTATTAGACGTATAAGACTGTATGTTCATTTGTCCAGATCATTTCTCTCACCCAGATGCAGAACTTAGACACACATCCTCAAACGCTCTCGGCTATCACAACCAATATTTACAAACTCCAGCTAAGAAGATAAATCGGTTGTTGATTGAGTGTATTTTTTCACATACGAACTTTCACTAGGCTCATAAAACCACCCACGGCAATACCCAGAACAACCTCTACCAAAGCCTTATCGAACGTGGGTGTGTCACTATGTCAACCCTGAAACGTTTGTCGGGTGTTCATGAGTGTTTTTTTTTCACATTCGAACTTTCACTAAGCTCATAAAACCACCCACGGCAATACCCAGAACAACCTCTACCAAAGCCTTATCAAACGTGGATGTGTCACCGTGTCAACCCCGAAACGCTTAAGAGTCTGTACCACAACTCAAGGCATTTAACAGTGAGGCGTAGAGGGGAAGACATCCTGGAACAAGCTATGCACAGGTGTTGGGGCGGGGGGATGGGGGCAGGGAGAACGGGGCAGCAGGAGAAAGTCTTAGCGGGAGGCACACATC
Source organism: Eriocheir sinensis (assembly GCF_024679095.1). Lineage (NCBI taxonomy): Eukaryota > Metazoa > Arthropoda > Malacostraca > Decapoda > Varunidae > Eriocheir > Eriocheir sinensis. Next base: position 6,892,661 of record NC_066574.1, on the reverse strand, counting down.
AAGGGAAGGAAAACACGGAAGGGCCACACTCCGCTCTCGCACACAACAAGTATACCCTGAACTGCGCATCAGCTACCAACCCCGTCGCCGCCACCTTCTGCTGTGGGTTGACTGCTAACGTATGTGTGTGCTCGTCGCGTGTCTCCGAGCACATCACACTGACGTCAGGAGCATGCGAAGAAGGCCAAGAGGGAGGGAACTCATGCCATACCCTTCCTAGGATGCAGGTTGAGCGCGCGGGTTGTTGCAAAACGTAGGCAGCCGGGAGAACACACACAGCTATGTCTTTGTAAATTCACACACACACACACACACACACACACACTTTCTCTGAGCTGTCTAGGCTTACCGGGTGTTGCAAAAGATGACGCCGCGCCCCTCTCTCTCTGTGTGTGTGTGTGTGTGTGTGTGTGTGTGTTAAACAAGATCATTGTCGTGTACTGAGGGACACAAACACGTCTCGTCGCGCGAATAAGCAAGTCGCCTCACAGATTAACCAACCCATAAGTCCTCGTCCTCGTCATTCGTCCTCGTCATCGTCTTCTCCTCCTCTCTCGTCTTCCTCCTCCTCCTCCTCGACACCTTGAATCTTACATACTTCCTCCTCCTTCTCCTCCTCCTCCTTCTTCCTCCTAATTTGTCCTCGTTGTCGTCCTCGTCTTCTCCTCCTCTTCCTCCTCCTCGACACCTTGACTCTTCCTCTTCCTCCTCCTCCTCTTTCTCCTTCCTCACTTGTAATTCGTCCTCGTCGTCCTCGTCTTCTCCTCCCTCGTCTTCCTCCTCCTCGACACCTTGACTCCTCCTCCTCCTCCTCCTCCTCCATCATCATTTTCTCTCGTCCATTCCTCTCAATCCACATAATGTTTTCTTCCATCCTTTCATCCTCTTTAAATATATACTTATTCCTCTATCCTCTTCCACTTATCTATCGTTCATCCTCACATTCCCCATTTTTTTCTTCGTCTCTCTCTCTCTGCATCTTCATCCTCATCTGTTCCCCTTCTCATCCCTCGTTCATGCGGCTCCTCCGTGATGCAGTGGTTGGGATCTCTCAGAGTCATACTCTTAAACATATTCTCAGGGTCATATTCTTAACCCCTTGGCTGCGGATTTCCTACAGTCAGACCTCACCAAGCTACAGGAATGGAACAAAAAGTGGCTGCTACAACTCAGTGAAGAAAAATGTAAAGTCCTGCACCTTGGGAGGGGATATCCAGCACACCAATACCACATGAGAAACACTCCACTATCCACCACAGAGGCAGAGAAAGACATGGGACTATATGTTACCAGGCTACCACTGAAAGCCAAATCCGTGCCAATCGCAGCAGATGGGTTAAACAGTGGTCGGGATCTCTCAGGGTCATATTCTTAAACATATAGTCGCCCATGCACACACATACTTGACACGGTTTTCGTATGAGTTTTTGGGGGCATTTCCAGCGGTAGTTCAATGACCCTGGTGGTAGTTTAACCCTTCCTCTGCACCATGGACCTAAAAAAAACACTTATGAGGACCCGATTGATCTCCTTTCTGGCCTTTGTAAGTATTTGGTGTGAGAGGTGGAAGCTATTTGACAAGGCTTTCGTAGGAGTTTGGGGGCATTTCCAGCGGTAGTTCAATGACCCTGGTGGTAGTTTAACCCTTCCCCTGTACCATGGACCTAAAAAAAACACTTATGAGGACCTGATTGATCTCCTTTTCGGCCTTTGGAAGTAGTTGGTGTGAGAGGTGGAAGCTATTTGACACGGTTTTCGTATGAGTTTTTGGGGGCATTTCCAGCGGTAGTTCAATGACCCTGGTGGCAGTTTAACCCTTCCTCTGCACCATGGACCTAAAAAAAACACTTATGAGGACCTGATTGATCTCCTTTTCGGCCTTTGTAAGTATTTGGTACGAGAGGTGGAGGTGTCCGAAAATACTAACCTTACTACTTACTGATTTACTTACTGACCTTACTATATGAATCCGCGGGCAGTCGGAGCGAGCAACCCCCCCCCCCCCCCTAGCTGTTCATCCTTCCTTACTGGCTGGTCGATAAATGGGTACCCGGGGAAAGCTGGGGAAGGTAAACTGTGGAACCCGGATGCTGCATTGACCTTGTGTGTCCCGGGGTAAGAGTTTCTCATCCAGCACAGACTCAAGGGTCATTGTTACGGATATGAGCATTGAGACCACGCGCAGCTGATAGTGTATGTTCCTGTTTTCACTTTTACTTTACCTGATTCATCTTTTTTTTTTCCATCACCAGTCACCTTTTTTTTTTTTTTTTTTTTTTTTTTTTTTTTTTTTTAGTCTCCCTTCATTCGCATCTTTATTTCACATTCCACTTTGATCCCTTTTTCCCTTCTTCTTTTCTTCCTTTCCTTTACTTTTTTTTTACTGCCCCGTCTTATTTTGCCTTCCCTTTCCCCGTCTACCGTTTTCTCCCTCAACTTTTCTTTATTCACGATCTGCCTCGCATCTTTATCTCACATTCCAACTTTGATCTCTTATGCCCTTTTCTTCTTTTCTTCCTTTCCTTTCCCCTTTCCAATACCTTATTTTATTTTCCCTTCCCTTCCCCTGTTTCCCTTTCTTTCTTATCCCTCTCAACTTTTCTTCACTTTATTCACGAGCGTCTTAATCAATTTCACATCCCACCTTCATCCTCTCAAATTTCTTTTCCTCCTTTCCTTTCCCCTTTCCAATACCTTATTTTATTTTCCCTTCCCTTCCCCTGTTTCCCTTTCTTTCTTATCCCTTTCAACTTTTCTTCACTTTATTCACGAACATCTTAATTAACTTCACATCCCACCTTCATCCTCTCAAACTTCTTTTCCTCCTTTCCTTTCCCCTTTCCACTACCATATTTTATTTTCCCTTCCCTTCCCCTGTTTCCCTTTCTTCCTTATCCCTTTCAACTTTTCTTCACTTTATTCACGAACATCTTAATCAATTTCACATCCCACCTTCATCCTCTCAAATTTATTTTCCTCCTTTCCTTTCCCCTTTCCAATACCTTATTTTATTTTCCCTTCCCTTCCCCTGTTTCCCTTTCTTTCTTATCCCTTTCAACTTTTCTTCACTTTATTCACGAACGTCTTAATTAATTTCACATCCCACCTTCATCCTCTCAAATTTCTTTTCCTCCTTTCCTTTCCCTCTTTCCAATACCTTATTTTATTTTGCCTTCCCTTCCCCTGTTTCCCTTTCTTCCTTATCCCTCAACTTTTCTTCACTTTATTCACGCTCGTCTTAATTAACTTCACATCCCACCTTCATCTTCTCAAACTTCTTTTCCTCCTTTCCTTTCCCTCTTTTCAATACCTTATTTTATTTTCCCTTCCCTTCCCCTGTTTCCCTTTCTTTCTTATCCCTTTCAACTTTTCTTCACTTTATTCACGATCGTCTTAATTAACTTCACATCCCACCTTCATCTTCTCAAACTTCTTTTCCTCCTTTCCTTCCCGTCTTTACTACCATATTTTATTTTGCCTTCCCTTCCCCTGTTTCCCTTTCTTCCTTATCCCTCTCAACTTTACTTTATTCACGAACGTCTTAATCAATTTCACATCCCACCTTCATTCTCTCAAATTTCTTTTCCTCCTCTCCTTTCCCTCTTTCCAATACCTTATTTTATTTTCCCTTCCCTTCCCCTGTTTTCCTTTCTTTCTTATCCCTTTCAACTTTTCTTCACTTTATTCACGATCATCTTAATCAATTTCACATCCCACCTTAATCCTCTCAAATTTCTTTTCCTCCTTTCCTTTCCCTCTTTCCAATACCATATTTTATTTTCCCTTCCCTTCCCCTGTTTCCCTTTCTTTCTTATCCCTTTCAACTTTTCTTCACTTTATTCACGCTCGTCTTAATTAACTTCACATCCCACCTTCATCCTCACAAACTTCATTTCCTCCTTTCCTTTCCCTCTTTCCAATACCTTATTTTATTTTCCCTTCCCTTCCCCTGTTTCCCTTTCTTTCTTATCCCTTTCAACTTTTCTTCACTTTATTCACGAACGTCTTAATTAACTTCACATCCCACCTTCATCCTCACAAACTTCATTTCCTCTTTTCCTTCCCGTCTTTACTACCATATTTTATTTTCCCTTCCCTTCCCCTGTTTTCCTTTTCCTTTTCAACTTTTCTTCACTTCATTCACGATCGTCTTAATCAATTTCCCATCCCACCTTCACCCTTTCAAACCCTTCATCCCTTATACGACCTCATCCATTCTTCATCCTCTTTTCTGTTCATCGTCTCATCATCCAATCCACTCTTCTTGCTCCTCCTCCTCCTCCTCTTCCCACCTATTTCTCTCAAACTCTTCTTCATCACTTATGTAAATCCTTCTCTCCCTCCTTTCCTCCCGTCCTATGAATTTGTCTCCTTCTCTCCTCCTCCTCCTTCTTTCCTTATTCATTATTCCTTTTCACTCATACTTCGATTTTACAGCTTATCTTCTCCGCATTTTCCTTTCTCCTTCCTTCCTCTATACCCTCTTTATCATCCTGTCTCCTTTCTTTTTCGTTCCTCCTCGTCCACCTTGCTATTTCTTATCATCTTTCACACCTTTATTTTTCAGTCTATCTTTTCCTCCTGTAACCTTCATGTCATATTAGTACTATATATTTTCCTCTCTCCTTCATCTACCCATCTTTATCACCCTGTCTTCCTCTCCTCTCGTCCCCCTCTCTTCCTCATAATCTTCTTTCACACTCCATTTTCTTTGACATCGCAGCTCCGTCCTCCCATTTTCCCTCTCGTCATTTTCAATTTGTCTTTCTCTTTCCCTTTCAACAATGCCCCTCGTCTTATCGCCCTTCCTCTGTTTTCTCCTCGTCGTCAACTTCTTCCTTTATCATCTTCCTTCACTCACTCTTCTTTGGCATTGTATCTTCGTTCTCCTATTCCCTTCTTTCTCTTTCGCTTTTAACATTGTCTCCCGTCTGATCTCCCTTCCTCTGTTTTCTCCTCGTTCTTTTTATCATCTTCCTTCACTCACTCTTCTTTGGCAACGTATCTTCGCCCTCCTGTTCCTTTCACGTCATCTTCAATTTATCTTTCCCTTACAACATTGCTTTCCGTTTTATCCCCCTCTTGTTTTCTCCTCCGCCTCCTCGTTCTCGGTCCAGGGGGTCTAAAGGAAGTTGTCCTCGCTTACCTGCACAGTCTGACGCCCACCGCCCGACACACTGCATTCCCAGACGCTTTCGCCTCTCACATATTTTTTTCCGAAGACCACAAAAGGAGATTAGTCGGGTTCTCTTACGTGTTATTCAGGTTCACGGTGCAGAAGCCTTGTCAAACTATCACTGGGCTTGTAAATTTACCCATGGAAGTACCTGGAACCGCTACAACAAAAGCCCTATCAAATCTGGGTGTGTGAGTTGCGAAGTGGTTGAGGATTGGAGGATAGTGCATGTGTTTCTGAAAGAGTAGGCCTATCAACAGCAACGAGACCTGGGCCTATGTTCTAATCATATCGGGGTGCCCTTTCGACTGTTTCCCAAGGCAGGGGTCGGATTATGAGACATTTCGCCGCCCAAGAACACATATTTGACAAGGCTTTCGTAGGAGCTGTGGCCATTTTCAGGAGTAGTTTGATGACCCTGGTGGTAGTTTGACCCTTCCTCTGTACCGTGAACCTGAAGAACCACTCATTAGAACCCGAATGACCCCCTCTTTGACCTTTAGAAATAGTTGATGTGAGAACCGAAAGTGTCTTAATACCGACCCTTGCCTCGTGTGGATCTAAGCAAGGTGGTGACGCGCCGCTGTGCTGAGATCGATGCCGCCAGACACAACGCCCAGCACGGGGTCTTGAGGCGTGACGGTTCATCCATCGTGCACGCGCCTGATTTACTAACCTTCCTATTAGTCTCCATCAACAACACTGTGCCTGATTTGTCTTTTTTTTAACCCGCTTTTCAAGGCGTGGTTGTAGTTGGTTTGGTTAACTTTTTTATATCACTTTTTTTACGTCTTGAATTTGTAATAGGTCGACATGTGAAAATCGGTTACAAAAAATTATATCAATACTTTCTTATTTACTTTCTTACTCACTTACTTATTTACTCACTTATTGCTTGCTTTTACACTCCAAACTAACCCGGGAACTAGTAACAATATTCAAACAATTCAAGCCAAGCGATGCAGTTCAGATTAAATAATGGCAGTTGGGTTATGTTACGATTGATAAGATTAGGTTCGGTTAGCAGCATCCTTATAAGGTTGGCAATTCGTGGGAGATTTTGAGCGTAATTTCTCGTTTTCCGGGGATTATTATGTCTCTTAATCTCAGACACTTCCGACTCCCACAACGATAACCCGTCCACTGCGATTGGCACGGATTTGGCTTTCACTGGTAGCCTGGTAACATACAGGTACTCCCAGGTCTTTCTCTGCCTCTGTGGTGGATAGTGGAGTGTTTCCCATGTGGTATTGGTATGTTGGATATCCCCTCCCAAGCTGCAGGACTTAACATTTTTCTTCATTGAGTTGTAGCAGACACTTTTTGTTCCTCTCCTGTAGCTTGGTGAGGTCTTCTGCTAAGAAATCCGCAGTCAAGGGGCTAATAGAGGCCTTCAAGGATATTAGTCGGGGTCTCATAAGTGTTTTTTTTTTACATTCATGGTGCAGAAGCCTTGTCAAACTATCACTAGACTCATAAACTTACCAATGGAAGTACTAACACAACCTCTACGAAAGCCTTACTAATGTAGATGTGTAAGCAGCGAAGTGTTTGAAAATATGGACCAATGATACTTGTCCGGAGAGCAACAGTATGACCACCGTTGCCAGATTGTCGTACTCAGAGCATAGTATTTACCGGTTTTTTGACGCCTATTGCCACATCAGGAATTAACTATTTTAACGATAATTATAAGTGAATCTCCTTATTGGGGTCCACGAGACAGTTTTTGGGTCGGAAGTCGGTAAATATAAGAGGCTGAGTAAGACAATCTGGCAACTTTGAGTGTAACCGCAGTTTGAGGCATAGAAAACGGGAGCTGGTTAATGGCAAACGAGCTTAATTATTTACACGGGGTAGTTAATATACTTAAACCTAATTAGTGGTCATTGAACTAATTAAACCTATCGCGCGGTTTTCATTAGGAACTGACTTAAGCAATGCTGAAGAAAGAATATATTGGAAAAAATAGTACAAGAATCCCTATTAGTTTTTGTTGTTGTTGTTGTTGTTTCTTTTGGCAATACGAATATAAGAACAAAAATCGTCACACCGTCTTTCTGTGTGTGTGTGTGTGTGTGTGTGTGTGTGTGTGTGTGTGTGTGATGCAAGACGTAGAACCGCGAGACATGATAAAATGATTTGTCTGTCTCTCTCTCTCTCTCGAGCCGGTGAAGTGGAGATAAATGGATAAACAAATAAATGAACAGATAGATGAATGAATTGAGAGAGAGAGAGAGAGAGAGAGAGAGAGAGTGCATTATGGAAGACCTAATAAATCATAATCAAGTGAAGGCCTTGCTCAGGAAAGGTTGAGAGAGAGAGAGAGAGAGAGAGAGAGAGAGAGAGGAGAAATCACTCGAATTATCAATCGTAGTAACAGCTTCACACAATTCTTTTTTTTTTCCTTTTTTTTCTTTTTTTTTGACGCGAAGGTTTTCCTAAAGGGGTTATGCGGCTGAGAAGAGGAGGAGGAGGAGGAGGAGGAGGAGAAGGGAAGAGGAGGAGGAGGAGGAGGAGAAGGGAAGAGGAGGAGGAGGAGGAAGGAGGAACATGGAGAGATGGGCTTCTGACACGAGAGAGAGAGAGAGAGAGAGAGAGAGAGAGAGATGGAAGGGAACGGAAAAGGGAGAGATTACAGACTTGATAAAGAGAGAAGAGGAGCAAGGGAAGGATCAGAAAAATTTATAGAAAATTGGATAAGAAAGGATAATAGGAGGAGGAGGAGGAGGAGGAGGAGGAGAAAGAAGGAGTATGGAAACATTGGAGAGAAAAATACAATAAAGATGGGAAGAGAGAGAGAGAGAGAGAGAGAGAGAGAGAGAGAGAAGAATAGTGAATAGGGGAAGAGAAGGGAGAGGTGGTAAGTAGCATTTGTAAGTAAGTAGGTAGTAGTAGTAGTAGTAGTAGTAGTAGTAGTAGTAGTAGTAGTTGTTGTTGTTGTTGTTGTTGTTGTTGTTTTTGCTTCAAAGTCGAGTATGGCAAAAAAAAATTACGTGGTCACTATCCTCCTCTTCGTCCTCCTCCTCCTCCTCCTCCTCCTCCTCCTCCTTATAATAGCCAATGTATTCCTCTTTAAACTGTACATCAACCCTTCCTTCTTCTCTCCACGTCTTCCATATTTGCTTCCTCTTCCTCTTCCTCTTCCTCTTCCTGTTTATCTTCCTCCCTCTTCTCTTGATCCTTGTAATTGCAGATTTTCCTCCACCTAATGACAGTTTTCTTACAGTTGCCTCCTCCTCCTCCTCCTCCTCCTCTTCCTCCTCCTCCTTCTTCTCCTTTTTACTCCTCTTCTTCCTCTTCCTCCTCCTCCTTCCGGAATGTCATTATAACCTCTGCTCTTCCTCCTTATTCATCGCATTTTTTTTCTCTCTCTCCTTCTCCTTCCTTTCCTTCACTTCTCCTCACTTCACTTCCTTCATCTTTCTCGTTTCTTCCCTTTCCTTCCCTTTATTTGCCTTTCCTTTTGTTTTCTTTGCTTTCCTTCCCTTCCCATTTTCTTTCCATTCCTTTTCCTTTCCTTTTCTTCCCTTCATTTTTCTCTCCTTCCCCTCCCTCATAATCTGTTTTCTTCCCTTTCCTTCCCTTCTCTTATATAACACTTCATTTCCGTTCCCTTCCCTTCCCTTGCATCTTCTTCCCTTCCCTTCCCTTCCCTTCCCTTGCCTTCCCTTCCTTTCCCTTGCATCTCCTTCCCTCTTCTATCCCTTCTCTTCCCCTCCCTTCTTTTAATTCATCTTTGTTCCTCTTTTCTTCCCTTCTCTTCCCTTCCCTTTCCTATCCCTCCCTTTCCTTATTTTCCCTTCCTTTCTCTTATTTTCCCTTCCAAACCCTTCTCTCCCGTTCCTTTCTCTTCCCTTCCCTTCCCTATCCCTCCCTTTCCTTCCCTTCCCTTCCTTTCTCTTCTCCTTCCATTCCCTTCTCTTCCCTTCCTTTCCTTCCCTTCCCTTCGTACCTATCCCTCCTTCCCTCCCCTCATCGTCACCCACCCCGCCACAACGCCATGACAGTCCCAGCACACCGCCCTCTTCATCAGGTCATCGCTCAGTCACCCTCATCGTCAGCGGCAGCACGTCGCGAGACCCCGAGATGACTCACAGACACGCTTGGTCCTCGCAATGCATCCTAAGATCACTCATCCCCTTCCCTTCCCTTCACATTCCGTTGCGTGCGTTCTCTTTATCTTACGTTCACCTGCCCTTCCGTTCCACTGCCTTCCCTTCCCTTCTTTTTCCTCTCCTATCTTCTTTCTTCTGTTTCCCTTCCCTTCCCTTCCCTTTCTTTCTTTCTCTTTCCTTCCCTTCCCTTCTATTCATTTTCCATATCTTCCGTTCTCTTCCCTCTCTCCTCTCTTGTTCCCCTTTACCTCGCCTTCCCTTTCCCTACCTTCCTCTCTTATCTTATTCTTTTTTGTGTGTTTCCTTTTCCTTTCCTTCCCTTCCCTTCCCTCTGTTCCTATTTGTTACATATTCTCTCTTTTCGTCTATCTCTTCTGTAACCTTCTCTATTCTGCCGTTATCTCCTCTGTTTCTTTTCCTAACCTTCCCTTCTATTCCTTTGGTTATATACTCTTCCCTTCCTCTCCCTTCCGTTCCCTACCCCACCTCTTCGTTCGTGTGTGTGTGTGTGTGTGTGTGTGTGTGTGTGTGTGTGTGTGTGTGTGACGTAACTCAAGGCTTCTAAATATAGTTTCTCTGACGTAAACATCGCATTAAATCTTCATATTTTTGTGACGTCATTATAAAACCTGAGGGAGAGAGAGAGAGAGAGAGAGAGAGAGAGAGAGAGAGAGAGAGAGACGTGGGAATCAGGATATAAAAAAAAGTTAGTGAAAAACATGTACACAAATAAATAAAAAAAAACAGGAAGGGGGGAGAGAGAGAGAGAGAGAGAGAGAGAGAGAGAGAGAGAGAGAGTTAATGTGTCAATTACTCGTTGTTTTCCTGTTTGTTTTTATGATACGACAAAAGTCTAAGTGAAGCAGGGCAAAAGAGAGAGAGAGAGAGAGAGAGAGAGAGAGAGAGAGAGTTAATGTGTCAATTACTCGTTGTTTTCCTGTTTGTTTTTCTGATACGACAAAACTCTTAAGTGAAGCAGGGCAAGAGAGAGAGAGAGAGAGAGAGAGAGAGAGAGAGAGAGAGAGAGAGCACGTAAGAGAAGCCATTTACTCTCCACCAAACCCATTTTCCGTTTCTCCATTCTCATAAGATTATTAAATTTCTACTCTTTGCAAAAGGTGTGTGTGTGTGTGTGTGTGTGTGTGTGTGTCTTGCGTTTTCTCCAGCCCTTTCGGTTCTCATGAGTTCTTTTTTTTGTCTTTCCGTATATGGTGCAGAAGCCTTGTAAAACTATGCTAAAAATACGAGTAGAAAAGACAGCTAGAGGAAAAGTGATATATATAAATGTGAAGAAAAGAAGCAAGAGAAGGGCAAGTTACTGGATAAAAGAGGAGGAAAATGACGAAGCGAAACAGCAAGAGGGAAAGTTATATACAAAAAAAATAAACAAAGGAGCAAAAGAGAGGGAAGAGAAACGACAGCAAGAGGAAAAGTGATGTACATAAATGTGAAGAAAAGAAGCAAGAGAAAGGCAAGTTACTGGATAAAAGAGGAGGAAAATGACGAAGAAAGACAGCAAGAGGAAAAGTTACATATACAAAAAATAAACAAAGAAGCAAAAGAGAGGGAAAATTACTGGATATAAGAGGAAGATAAAGAAGAGAAACAATAGCAAGAGGGAAAAGCGATACGTAGAAAACTAAACAAAAGGAACAGGAAAAGATGATGAAGTTACGGAATAAGAAAAAAAGGAAGAAAAAGACGAATGCACAGTGGAAAAATAAGGAAAGGAAGAACGTACCAGAAAGGATTGCGGCGTTGAGAAAAAGAAAATGATTCACAAAAAAAAATTAAGAAAGGAAAGACAAGTAAGGAAGGACATGATGGAAAGTTACATACGTGGAGAAAAGAGGAAGATCGAGACAGAAACAAGGCGGTCAGCGAGGGACAGCGACGCTCCACCCATGAAAGGAAGGTAGGGAAAGGAAAGGGAGAAGGGAGAGGCTGCAGAGCTTAAAGATGCAAGACCCTGGACACCCCTACGCCGCCCTCGATCTCTTTAACCTCCTGGCGAGACTAAAGAGGCCGCGGGTCAGGTCTCGCTGGACACGAAGTTACGCCGACATGCACCTCGACCTCGTGACCTCTTCCACGTGAGATCGAGGTTAGGTCAAGGCTCAGAAACAAGGTCATGCCAGCAGTTAAAGGTGTCTTGATGATCCCCTCTTGAGAGTTACTTTGAGGCTACTTAGAGAGCATGAGTTGTAGTCCCCAATCCCAAGTCCCTAGTCATCAGTCTCTATAGTCCACAGTCCCCAATTACAGTCCCCAGTTTCAGTTCCTTGCCCAAGTTGTATGTCCCCAGCCCCTGTCCTAATCTCCAATCCTCACTTCTCAGCCTCCAGTCCCTCAGTCCCCAACCACCAGTTAATAGTTCTGTCCGCAATCCCCAGTCCCAAGTCCCAGTCCACAGTCATCAGTCTCCAATTCCCCAGTCCCCAGTCCCCCTATCTGATGACTCACGGAAGGAGGTAATGGGTCAGGAAGCCATGATGGAAAAAGGAGGAACGAAGAGTGCCCTGAGGAAGAATGAGAGGAAGCAACATGTTCCGGGAAGGGAGTTAAGGAGGAGGAGGAGGAGGAGGAGGAGGCGTGGTTCTTGAAGATCGAGAGGAAGAAGGAGGGATTCGCCAAGAGTAAGAGGGTGAAAGTGGATAAAAAGGAAGAGGAGGAGAGGAAATAGATCAAGAAATGCAGGGAAAGAGGAAGAGGAGAACAAGAAGAGAAAGAGATGCAAAAAGTGAAAAGGAAATAAAAGAGAGGGGAGAAGTGTTCCAAAGGCCATAGGAAAAGGGAAAGAGAAAAGGGAAGGAAAAAAAAGAGAGAAAGAAGAAAAGGGAAAAGGATATGTTTCAGGGACGGAGGAAAAGAGGAAGAGAAGAACAGAAAGAATAAAAAAAAGGATAGAAGAAAGACAAAGAAAAGCATATGCCAGAGACGGAAGAAAATGGGAAGAAAAAAGAGAAGAGAGAAAAAAAGAAAGGGAGGAAAGAAAAAAGAAATGAATCCCGTTACAGAAAGTCATGGGATGGAGAGAGAGAGAGAGAGAGAGAGAGAGAGAGAGAGAGAGAGAGAGAAGCTTTACCGCCCATATAAAAAAAAGAGAGTAGAGAAAGGAATAAAGAAGAATCGTGTGTCAGGGAGGATTGGAGGATGGAGGGAGGGAGATAACTTAACCTCCCATAGTACACGAAGGAAGGGGTAAGGGAGTGATCGGAAGGGAGGGGGAAGGAAGAAAAGATGGAAGGATGGAAGGAACGATTGCAGAAAGGACGGACAAAGAGATGGAAGGAAGGTAGGATGGAAGGAGTGATCGGAAGGAAGGATGGAAGGAGGGAGGAAGGGAGCGGTGCGGGAAGGAAAAATGGAACAAGGGATGAAAGAAAGGGCGGACGAAGAGATGGAAGGAAGGTAGGATGGAAGGAGTGGTCGGAAGGAGGGTTGGAGGGAAGAAGAAGGGCAGGAGGGGGCGGTGCAGGAAGGAAAACCACCAATTGACGGACGAGGAGAGGAAGGAAGATGACCTATCCCGCTACACACACAAAGGCGCGTCCATATCAACAAAAGAAGTCTGTCCAAGCGAGTACACGTAATCACACACACACACACACACACACACACACACGTCACGCGCGTCAAAATACTGTTTTTTTTTTTTTTTCCGTGCGTCATTTCCTCTCCCGTCTCTTATGAATTACGTCCATCAGGTGTTTGAGAGACAGACAGAGAGAGAGAGACAGAGAGAGAGAGAGAGAGAGATCGCTACAACTCTGGGAAAAGTAGTAGTAATAGTTGTAGTAATAGTAGTAGAAGTAGTAGTAGTTATAATAATAGCAATGATGAGAATAAGAAACATCACTAACAACGACATCATCATCATCATCATCAACAGCATAACATCACTCCCTCACCTCTGGTTCATTCACTCCACCGCAGGGATGCCATGATATCGTACTCACCTAACAAGATTTTCCCATTTCTAACGCATAATGACTGCAGAAAAACCTCTATAATTAATACTTTTAGGAATAAATATAAATAGGTATCGTTAGTTTTGTGGGTGGGACATTTTTTAGCCTGAAATCGGGAAAAATGAGCATCTGAGTACGACAATCTGGCAACACGAGCCGAACGGACGGACGGACGGACGGACAGATAGATTATACTGCTATCGTTGCGTCATTTCCGACCATCGCAACCCTGACCTCCTTGCCCTTGTTCTCTGCCACCTCGAACACCGGAAGAGACGTATAGGGACAAGTTACAGAGGTCCATGGCCCGTATCTTCAAACCTTTCATCGCTCAAGTATAGCAGACATAGTTGACAAGGCTTTCGTAGGCGTTTTGGGCATTTCCAGGGGTAGTTTGATGACCCTGGTGGTAGTGCGACCCTTCTTCTGTACCGTGAATGTCAAGGAACCATCATGAAGCGCTCAAGTATAGCAGACATAGTTGACAAGGCTTTCGTAGGCGTTTTGGGCATTTCCAGGGGTAGTTTGATGACCCTGGTGGTACTGCGATCCTTCTTCTGTACCGTGAATGTGAATATTAACTTATGAAGCGCTCAAGTAAACCACACATAGTTGACAAGGCTTTCGTAGGCGTTTTGGACATATCCAGGGGTAGTTTGATGACCCTGGTGGTACTGCGACCCTTCTTCTGTACCGTGAATGTGAATATTAACTTATGAAGCGCTCAAGTATACCACACATAATTGATAAGGCTTTTGTAGGCGTTTTGGGCATATCCAGGGGTAGTTTGATGACCCTGGTGGTAGTGCGACCCTTCTTCTGTACCGTGAATGTGAATATTAACTTATGAAGCGCTCAAGTATACCACACATAGTTCACAAGGCTTTCGTAGGCGTTTGGGGCATTTCCAGGGGTACTTTAATGACCCTGGTGGTAGTGCGACCCTTCTTCTGTACCGTGAATGTGAAGGAACCCTCATGGAAATCCGATTAATCTCCTTTTTGACCTCTGGAAATAGTTGATGTGGGATGTGGAAACGTCTCAGAAGATCGCCCCGTATTGTCAAACTCCACGAAGGGTTATTAAAATTATACGTTGTCAGTCTATCTCTACAGGCTCTCGCAGAAGTTGTTGTCTTGGGTTTCCATTCTACTTCATCATCATCATCATCATCATCTTGAACCGTTGATTTTTTTTTTTTTTTCAAGCCCGCTTTCTATAAATGAGTTGTAATGACGTTTGATGATAAAACTCCACTCCTCTTCTCTCCCCTCTTCCTCCTCTTTCTCCTTCTCTCTCTACTCTTCCTCTTCTTCCTCCTCTTCACCAACACTGATATAAGAAAGAAAATCAACAATCCCAACTAAATGCGCTTTGAAAAACGGGTAAAAGAAATTCAAGTTAGCTAGATTAGTGTTAAAAAAGACTAGCCTACTAATATGACCTGTAACAAATTGGGCGTTAGTTTTAGTGTAAGGAAGTCAAGGTGTTTGTGAATAAATGTTTGTTTGTTTTTGTTGATGTGTCTTTGTTTTTCTTTGCCCTAGAGCTGCCTGTCTTTGCTGTAGAAATAATAATAATAAAACTAAGAAAGGAAGCCAAAACGCGTGACTTCTCCTCCTCCATCCTTCCTCTGTTATTTTTTTCCCGTTTTTCGTGGAACGTTTTTGTTAGTTCAGCTTCGTTACCCGAGAAAAGAGGAAACGTTAATCATATCGTTTCCCTCCTCTTTCTCATTTTACGTCATCATCATCAATGTCATTATCATAGTTGTCGGTTTTCCCTTCTTTTATCACTATTCTTTTATTTCCGTTTTTCGTTGGATGTCGGTTAATTCAGCTACATGAAGAAGGAAAGATGAAGAAAAGAAGAAAGAAAGGAAAAGATGAAAATGGAAAGAATAAACGAAGAAAGAAAAGAAGAAAAGGATAGAAAAAGAAGAAATGTAGAAAGGAAGAAAGAGGAAAAGAAGAAAGAAAGGAAGAAAATACGGAAACAGAAAGAAGAAAAGAAGAAAGAAAGAAGAAAAGACAAACGGAATGAAGAAAACAAGAAAGAAGAAAGAAGAAAAGAAGAAAAGAAGAAAGAAAGAAAGAAAGAAGAAAGAAAGAAAAGAAGACAAAGAAAATAAAATAGTTCAGCTCCATCACACACGAAATCAGAAAAAAATGTAGTTATTATATATTGTCCCGTTTTGAAATTTTCCTTCCTATTTCCTCTTAATCTATATCACTATCATCGTCATCTTTATCTATTTTCCTTCTACTTTCACATTTATTTCTTCCGTTTAACGTCAGATGTCTCCAGTTTCTTCATTACAGGAAAAGTGTAGTTAGGCTTTACTGTCCCGTTTTTCAATTTTCCTTCCTAATTCTTCTTATCCTACATTATCATTTTTCTTGCGGTAAAGGAAACAGCTCAAGGGCAAAAAAAAAGGAAACAATAATGAAAGAAAAGTCCTCAAATCACCGTTCCTGTAAAAAATAGTTAAACGTAATAGCCAAAAGAGAGATCAATTTCTTCTTCAATTTCATATTCAGAGTTGATTTTCCTTTTGTATCTCACCACTTTTTTCCTGTTTTCAGCTTGTGTTTGTTAGTCCATCTCTATCACACAAGACAATAGAAGAGGGTACTTATGTTGTCCCTGCTATCAATCTCCCTTCTCGTTCTCAATTTGCATCATCTCTATCATCATCTAATAATAGCCTAGTCCGCCAAATGATAGCCTAGCCCTTCTAACAGTAGCCTAGCAAATCAAATAGTAGTCTAACCCTAATAAATCGAATAGCCTAGCCCTTTTAATAGTAGCCTTGCAAATTGAATAGTAGGCTTGCCCATTTAATAGTAGCCTAGCAAATTGAATAGTAGCCTAGCCCATCTGATAGTAGTCTGACCCTTTAATAATAGCCTAACAAATCAAATAGCCTAGCCCTTCTAATAGTAGCCTTGCAAATTGAATAGTAGGCTTGTCCATTTAATAGTAGCCTAGCAAATTGAATAGTAGCCTAGCCCATCTGATAGTAGTCTGACCCTTCTAATAATAGCCTAACAAATCAAATAGCCTAGCCCTTTTAATAGTAGCCTTGCAAATTGAATAGTAGCCTAGCCCATCTGATAGTAGTCTGACCCTTCTAATAATAGCCTAATAAATCGAATAGCCTAGCCCTTTTAATAGTAGCCTAGCAAATTGAATAGTAGCCTAGCCCATCTGATAGTAGCCTAGAAAATAAAAGCTTGTGTTAGCGTTTTCTTCTTTATTTTTTTATCTCAGGCTATCGCTAAGTAAACAAGTCCATCTGATAGTAGCCTAGAAAATAAAAGCTTGTGTTAGCGTTTTCTTCTTTATTTTTTTAACTCAGGCTATCGCTAAGTAAACAACGTAAAGGTCAAAGTGTTAGAATTATATGGATGACCTTTTAACGGAATATTACAGACCTTGTTTTTTTATTTTCCGTTTTCTTTCCTTTTCTTTCCTCTTCCTTCTCTTGTTAATCTTATCTTTCATTCTTCCCCTCTTTTAATATCTACTATCTACTTCCCTTCCTTTCCTTATCGTTTCTCATTTTTGTTACTTTTTCTTTTTCTTTATTGTCGTTTATTCTGTTCGTTTTTTTCCTGTTCTTTTTTTCTCTCTCTATCGTCCGTGTTTGTTTCCCTTCCATTCTTTCCCTTTTCCATCTCTCCTTCCCTTCTTCTTCTCTCCTTCCCTACCCTCGTTTTTTTTCTCCCTCTCTATCCATTCCCTCATCTTTAATTCCTTCCTTTCTCTTTCCCTTTCTTCAACCTATCCTTCTTTCCTTCCCATCTTTTTTTCATTTTATTCCGTTATCTTATTCCCTTCTTCTTTTCCCTATCTTCCTCTCTCCTCATTCTATTTTTCTTCCCTTCCCCTTTCGTCATCCTATCCTCCTTTCCTTCTCTTTCTTCATTCATTCTTTTACCTTATTCCCTTCTTCTTTTTCTTCTTCTTCCTTATTGTTCTTCTTTTTCCCATCTCCTTCCCTTTTTCCTTCCGTCACTCCATTCTCGTGTCCGTTCAATTTTCCTTCCCAGGCTAATTTTTCCTTCTTTTCTTCTTCTTCTTCTTTTCCCTCTCTTTTTCCATCCTCTCTTCACTCTCTTCCTTCCCCTTCCAGATTTCCTTCCTAGTTTAAATTTTCCTTCTTCTCCCTCTCTCCCTCCCTCTTTCCTTCCTTTCCTTCTTCTCCTTCCCGTCTCCTTCCAAATTTCCTTCCTAGGCTATTTTCTCTTTTCCGTTCTTGCGTCGAAGGATTCACTGAAGGATGTTACGTGCTTGAGGATCCTGTTAGTGGGTATCCTATCGTCACATCCTACCCCCTGATCCCCCCTCCCCCCCCCTCCTCCCGCCTCCTTCTTCGTCATCTCTTCGGTAACTCTTCCTTCTTCTTTGACCTCTCCCCCCACCCCCCCCCCTTTTTGTCTTTCTCTGTTTCCTCTCTTTCGTCAGTAGAGTTTTTTTCAATACTGTTTCAATTTTCTTCTCTCTCTCTCTCTCTCTCTCTCTCTCTCTCTCTCTCTCTCTCTCTCTCTCTTCTTTCCTCATCCCCATCTTCTTTTCCTCTCCTTCTTCATCAGCTTACAT
The DNA here is from genome assembly GCF_024679095.1 of Eriocheir sinensis. Lineage (NCBI taxonomy): Eukaryota > Metazoa > Arthropoda > Malacostraca > Decapoda > Varunidae > Eriocheir > Eriocheir sinensis. Next base: position 6,874,791 of record NC_066574.1, on the reverse strand, counting down.
CACTTCCTTTCTTCATCTCTTTCTTCTTTTTCTTCTTTCCTCTTCTTCTCTTTTCCCTTTCCTTCCTTTCTCACTCTCTCTCACCTTGTCCTGTATATCACAAGGGTCACTTTTCATCATCATCTTTCCACTTCCTTTCTCTTTTCTTCGTCTTCCTTCCTTCCCCTTCTTCCCCTCTTCTTCACTTCCTTCCGCACTCTCTATCTCTCTCAGTTTGTCCTTTATTTCACAAGAGACAATTTTCATCATCTTATCCACTTCCTTCCTCTCCTCTTTCTTCTTCTTCTTCCTCTCTTCCTCCTCCTCCTCCCTTCTTCTTGGTTCCCCTCTTTCACAAGCAAATTTACCTCCGTGGCTGCATCATTTCCTCCTCCTCCTCCTCCTTTTCCTTCCTTCCTTCCTTCCTTCTTTCTTTACTTCACCGCTGTTCTACTTTCTTCATTCCTTCCCTTCTCCCTTTTTCCTTCCTTCCTATTTTTTTTTCTTCCCCTCCTTCACACTCCTCTTCTCCCTGTCTTCTCCCTTCCTCCTCCTCTCCCTCTCTCCCTTCCCTTGTTCCTCTGTTTCGGCTATATCCAGTTTGTTCTCTCTCTCTCTCTCTCTCTCTCTCTCTCTCTCTCTCTCTCTCTCTCTCTCTCTCTGTCAGTATTCCCCTACCCCCCTTTCCTCCCTCTCTCCCCTTCCCCCTCCCTTCCCTCCTTCCCTCCTTCTCTCCCTCCCTCCTTTCCTTCCTTTGCCCTCAATTCCTTTCCTCATTTCCTTCTCTCCCCTTCCGTCCACCTTTTCATCTGTTATTCCTTTTTTTCTTCTTCCTTTTCATTATTTTTTTTCCTTCTTTTTTTTTCATTGTCACCATTTTGTTGTTGTTGTTGTGGTTCTTCTTGTTCTTGCTCTTCTTCCTCTTCTTCTTTCCGTTGTTGTTCCTCATCTTCGCTTTCTATTTTTTCTTTTCCTTCTTCTTTTTCTTCTTTTCCCTCCTCTTCCTCCTCCTTCATCGTCATCTTTCTCATTCACCTCTTTCACCTTCATCTCCACGTCCTTTCATCATCATCAACCTTCCTCCTCCTGGTGTTGTATAATTCCCCGTCCATTCCCTGCTGACGATGACTGACGTGAGAGAGAGAGAGAGAGAGAGAGAGAGAGAGAGAGAGAGAGAGAGAGAGAGAGAGAGAGGCTCACATGAGGGGGTGCCAAATGAAAGAGTAAAGAGGGAAAACACGAAAGAGTTATAAAGAGGAAGATTAGTGAAAGATGATAAAGAGGAAGTAAGTGAGTGGGATTAAGGGAAGTGACTGGAAATGAGAGGGGCAAGGAAGGAGTGAGTGGGATACGAGAGGAAGGAGAGTGAGATAAGAGGAATGGGATGTGAGTGGGATATGAGAGGGGATGTAAGTGTGAAAATGAGAGGGATAAGAGAGAAAGGAGTGACTGGAAATGAGAGAAACAAGAGAGGGAGTGTGTGAGTGGGAATGAGTGGGGGAGTGAGAGGGAATTTGTGATTGGAATACGAGAGGGAATATGTGAGAAAGGGAATGTGTGGGTGGAAAGAGAGAGGGGATACATGAGTGGGGTGAGAGGGAATATGTGAGTGGGGTGAGTGGGAGTGAGTGGGGTGAAAGAGTAAAGAGTGATTGGAAATGAGGGAGGACATGAGTTGGATGAGAGGGAATGAGTGAGTGGGAGTGGGAATACGTGAGTGGGGTGAGTGGGAATAATGTGAGTGGGGTGAGTGGGAGGAACCTGTCGCCTCCTGTGTGTTCTAGTTTCACGGACACATAAATAGACTTTGAGGGACATGGTCTTGGCTGTGTGTGTGTGTGTGTGTGACCTACAAACACACGCACACATAGATTTCCTCTTCACTTTGCTGTTCAATAGATAGACAGATGGATAGATTTATAGATAGATAGATATACATGGATAGAGAAAGAAAGCAATCCATTATCCATAGTTGCACACACACACACGCACACACACACGCACGCCTCTCTCTGTTGAAGCGGTTATTATTCTTTTTTTTCCTTTTATGCCAAACTCTCTATTTCCACTTTTTTGTATTGTTTTTAACTTATTTTTCTACTTTTTTTCAACTCTTTTTTTTTCTTTCCACTTGTTTTTGTACGTTGTGTTTTAAAAAGCGAAAATTCCTGAACTGTTTTTAATGTATGAATGTTGTTGTTGTTGTTGTTGTTGTTGTTTTGGGGGGGTGGAGGAGGGGGGTCGAACTGTCATCCTCATCCCCCGTTCATCATTTGTTTATACGCATTACGAAAGTCAACAAACAAACAAACAAACAAACAAACAAACAAAGGAGAGAAAACCCAAACAGTCAAGCGGGGGGTGGAATTTTTTATCGAACTGAGGGATAAAATAATCAAGCAAAAGTAAACAAACAAACAAACAAACAAACTGAGAAGCAAACACCCACAGAGAGAGAGAGAGAGAGAGAGAGAGAGAGAGAGAGAGAGAGAGAGAGAGAGAGAGAGAGAGAGAGAACTCGATCCTCCCCTTCCATAAATAATAAAAAGAAGCACAGAGAAACAGGTCAAGGAAAGGAAAGGAAAGGAAAGGGAAAGTAAACTGAAAAGGGAGGAGGGAAGGAAGGAAGGAAGAAGAGACGTGGGGAAAGAGGGGCAGAAAGGAAGGAAGAAAGGAAGGAAGGAAAGAAGGAAGAAAGGGAAACAGGAATAGGAAGGAAGATAGGAAGGTAGGAAGGAAGGAAGAGGGACAGATATAAGAAGGAAGCAAGGAAGGAAGGAGGTGAGGGAGACAGTTATAGGAAGGAAGGAAGGAAGGAAGGAAGGACAGAAGGAAGGAAGGGAAACAGGAATAGGAAGGAAGGAAGGGAGACAGTTATAGGAAGGAAGTAAGGAAGGAAGGAGGTAAGGGAGACAGTTATAGGAAGGAAGTAAGGAAGGAAGGAGGTAAGGGAGACAGTTATAGGAAGGAAGGAAGGAAGGAAGGAAGGACAAACAGCTGCCGTACCTTCCCTATATTGACCGCTGGCCTATTGACGCGCCCTTGTTGAAAATAAATAAAAGGAGATTGATAAATTGACATAGAGTGATAGATTGATATAGATGGATAAAAATACCGCAAGGAAAAGAATGAAGACTGGGTAGTTAGGTCACATGTTGGTACAGATAGATTGATAGATAGATAAATAGGTCGATAAAGATAGATAGATAGATAGATTGTTAAAATGCATAGTGGGAATGAAAGAATATGAGATGAAATGCAGAAGTGGGTAAGTAGATTAATGGATTGGTATGGTTAGGTAGATTGGGAGATAGATAGAGATTTATAGAGATATAGATAGGTAGTTTTTAGACATATATGGTTATGCAATCATGTCATTAGATAGATAGATAGTAGGCAAGAGAGACAGACAGACAGACGAACAAATAAACAGACAGACAAAAAGTTAAAATATGAAATAAAATGAATAAAACCAACAAATAAAAAAAAAGATAAAAGAAAGTTAGTAACAGAGAAAGAGAGATGGAAAGGTTAAACAAACAGACCCACGCACAAACAAACAAACAAACAAGGACTAATTAAAACACGAAATAATGTAAATAAAACAGCAAAAAATAACACAAATAAAAACACTATCAATATTACTCCCAAAAACACTCTCGGTCCATCGCACTTATTAATAATTTCTTTTTCTCCCAATAAAGATAAATAAAATAAAAAAGCTTTCCTCGTTACCTAAGCTTATATGTTTGTTATATCACTCAGCGTAAGGAGATATTGGTATTAACCGTGTGTGTGTGTGCGTGTGTGTGTGTGTGTGTGTGTGTGTGTGTGTGTGTGTGTGTGTGTGCGTGACTTGGGTGCACATGAGAAGGTGTGGGAAGTTTAGATTGTCCTTGCTTGTTTTTTTGTTTGGTTGTTGTTGTTGTTGTTGTTGTTGTTGTTGTTGTTGTTGTTTATGTGGGGATCATGTTTCTTATCACACACAGATACATACACACATCACCTGTCTCTCTGTAATAATAATGTGTGTGTGTGTGTGTGTGTGTGTGTGTGTGTGTGTGTGTGGAGGAAGGTTAAAGCTGTGTGGGAAAGCTTAATTAAATGGAGGTGGAGGGAAGGGAGCGTGTGTCCACAGAGGGAAGGGCAAAGGTAGAGAAGAAGAGAAGGAGGCGGAGAGAGAGAGAGAGAGAGAGAGAGAGAGAGAGAGAGAGAGAGAGAGAGAGAGAGACCTGAGGGAAATGTATGGAGATCAAAGAAGAAGAGAAAGAAGATGAAGAAAACCTGAGAAAAGTGAATGAGCTTGAATGAAGAGAACGAGAGAGGAGAAAGAAGAGAGAGAAGGAAAGAAGAGAAAGAAGAGAGAGAAAGGCTTTGAAGAACTGTATGTGTGAAAAATAAGAGGAGAGGAAGACCATGGAGAAGTATATTAAAAGAAGAGGAGAAAGAGGAGTAGCGAACATAGGAGAAGAGAGGAAGAGAGAGAGAGAGAGAGAGAGAGAGAGAGAGAGAGAGAGAGAGAGAGAGAGAGAGAGAGAGAGAGAGAGAGATGGAAGAAGAGTATGTATTGAAAAAGAACAAAAGAGAAAGAACAGAGAGAATGACGTGGATTAAGAGGAGAGAGAGAAGAGAAAGGAAGGTCTGAGCATTGACACTCCAATAGTTACTACCACAAATACCTAGTGAACCTTTGATACACGTAATATAAATAGAAAAAATAAAAAATAAACAGTGTGGTCTTCAATGTCGTGACGGGTTCTACGTTCCGGGAATCATCTCTATAGCACACTCTGTCGCACGATCTTCTATATATCTTTTCTCCGACCTTTCTTTCGGTCCTCACAACAATTATTTTCAAAGGCCACAAAGGAGATTGGTTGGGTGTATCATGAGCGGGTTTTTGTTCACGTTCCTGGTGCAGAAGTATTGGCGAAGTATTGCCAGACTCGTAAGACTATCCATGGAAACACTAACACAACCTCTACGAAAAGCTTGTCAAATCTGAGCGTTCCTATATAGTGCAGAAGCCTTGTCAAATTATCACTAGGCTCATAAAATTATCCATGGAAATACTAACACAACCTCTACGAAAGCCTTGTCATATTCGGGCGTTCTTAGTCATAATATCGCCAGACTCGTAAAACTATCCATGGAAACACTAACACAACCTATACGAAAGCCTTGTCATATTCGGGCGTTCTTAGTCATAATATCGCCAGACTCGTAAAACTATCCATGGAAACACTAACACAACCTCTACGAAAGCCTTGTCATATTCGGGTGCTCTTCGTCATAATATCGCCAGGCTCATAAAACTACCCATGGAAATGCTAATACAACCTCTACTAAAGCCTTGTCAAATCTGTGCGTTCCTATAAAATGAAGAAACCTTGTCAAACTATCGCTAGGTACTAACACAACCTCTATCTTCGGAAGCCTTGTCAAATCTGGGCTTTCCTAGTTCAGAAGCCTTGCCAAACTATCGCCAGGCTCATAAAACTACCCACGGAAATATTTTAATAACACAACCTCTACGGAAGCCTTATCAGATGTGGGTGTATGTAGCTAAGCCCGGAAATGTTTGAGAATGAGGGTCTAAATCTTGGTCTTAGTTGATTATATATATACGTCTGGATACTGAAGAAAGAAAATCATAGAAAATAATGAAAGAAATGCTGTCAGATTGTAAACATTGGGTCTTCTGTAACGTTTGGAAATGAGAGAGAAAAAGGTTTAAGGAGAAAACAAGAAAATATGCCAAAATGTATATATATGATCCTCTCTTAACGCTTGGAAATTTAAGATGGTAAAAAGAATATTGTCAAAATGTAAATAATAGAATCTTCTTTTACTTCTGGAAATTGGAAAAAAGGAACAAAGGAAAAAAGCGAAAGAAATGTTCCCAGAATGTAAAAATGTGATATCTTAACGTTTGGAAATTAGAAAATAGGTTAAAAAAATATTGTCAAAATGTAAATAATAGAATCCTCTTTTACTTCTGGAAATTAGAAAAAAAGGAACAAAGGAAAAAAGCGAAAGAAAGGTTGCCAGAATGTAAAAATGTGATCTCTTAACGTTTGGAAATTAGAAAATAGGTTAAAAAAATATTGTCAAAATGTGAATAATAGAATCCTCTTTTACTTCTGGAAATTATAACAAAAGGAACAAAGGAAAAAAAAAAGCGAAAGAAATGTTGCCAGAATGTAAAAATTGAATCTTTTCTTAACGTTTGGAAATTAGAAAATAGATTAAAAAAAAATATTGTCAAAATGTAAATAATAGAATCCTCTTTTACTTCTGGAAATTGGAAAAAAAAGAACAAAGGAAAAAAGCGAAAGAAATGTTCCCAGAATGTAGAAATAGAATCTTCTCTTAACGTTTGGAAATTAGAAAATAGATTAAAAAAAAATATTGTCAAAATGTAAATAATAGAATCCTCTTTTACTTCTGGAAATTGGAAAAAAGGAACAAAGGAAAAAAGCGAAAGAAATGTTCCCAGAATGTAAAAACGTGATCTCTTAACGTTTGGAAATTAGAAAATAGATTAAAAAAAATATTGTCAAAATGTAAATAATAGAATCCTCTTTTACTTCTGGAAATTGGAAAAAAAAGAACAAAGGAAAAAAGCGAAAGAAATGTTCCCAGAATGTAAAAATTGAATCTTCTCTTAACGTTTGAGAATTAGAAAATAGGAAAAAGAAAAATAGAAAAAAGAAAGGGTGACAAACTGTAAACTACATTCTCCAACGTTTTTAAAAGCGACAAAAAGAAAAAAAGTTTGCAAGAAAGGATGTCATTTATCTAACGTCTTGAGATTAAAACAAAACAAAATCAAATATTGCCAAAATCTAAATAATTATAAAGTTTACTAAAAGAATCGCCATATAGACGTTTTAAAGCTTCACTATCTCTTACTAAGGCACAGAGTAACGTAATAACAGAAGGGAGAGGAGAAAAAAGATGATGGATTGAAGAGAATGGCCAGGGAAACGCGAGGAAGAGGAAGGGGAAGATAGGGTGGTTAGGAAAAAGAATGGAGGGGGAGAGGGGAGAGGGAGACAAGGGCAGCCAGAAAGGGAGAAGGGAGGGAAGAAGGGAGCGGTAGAGAAAAAAGGAAGGAGTAGGTAGGTAGAGAATGGGAGGGAGGGAGGGAGAAGGAGGGAGGTAGAGGTAGAAAGAAGAGGAATGTAAGAGAAGAGGAAACAGAAGGGAGGAGGAAAAGAAGGAGAAAATACTACCTTTCTCTTCCTTCCCTTAACCTAACTTAACCTTCTCTTTTTTCCTTTTCTGCTTCCCTAACTTTAACTTAACCTTTCTTCTTCTTTTCCTTCCCTTAACCTAACTTAACCTAACCTTTCCCTTCCCTTTCCTTCCCTTCCCTTAACCTAACTTAACTTAACCTTTCCTTTCCTTCCTTCCTTCCTTAAACCTTAATTTTCCTTTTCTTTCCTTCCTTCCTTAACCTAACTTAACCTAACCTTTCCTTCCTTTCCTTCCTTCCTTAACCTAATTTAACCTAACCTTTCCCTTCCTTTCCTTCCTTCCTTAACCTAACTTAACCTAACCTTTTCCTTCCTTTTCCTTCCTTCCTTAACTCTAACTTAACCTAACCTTTCCCGTCTCTTTCCTTCCCTTCCCTTAACCTAACTTAACCTAACCTTTCCCTTCCCTTTCCTTCCCTTCCCTTAACCTAACTTAACCTAACCTTTCCTTTCCCTTTCCTTCCCTTCCCTTAACCTAACTTAACCTAACCTTTCCCTTCCCTTTCCTTCCCTTCCCTTAACCTAACTTAACCTTTCCTTCCCTTTTCCTTCCCTTCCTTAACCTAACTTAACCTAACCTTTTCCCTTTTCCTTTCCTTCCCTTAACCTAACTCTTCCTAGCCTTTCCTTCCCTTTCCTTCCCCTTCCTTAACTCTACCTTCTCTTAACCTCCTTTCCTTTTCCTTTTTCCCTTCCTTCCCTTCCCTTAACCTAACCTCTCCTAGCCTTTCCCTTCCCTTTCCTTCCCTTCCCTTAACCTAACTTAACCTAACCTCCCCTAGCCTTTCCCTTCCCTTTCCTTCCCTTCCCTTAACCTAACCTCTCCTAGCCTTTCCCTTTTCTTTCCTTCCCTTCCCTTAACCTAACTTAACCTAACCTCTCCTAGCCTTTCCCTTCCCTTTCCTTCCCTTCCCTTCACCAAACTTAACCTAACCTCTCCTAGCCTTTCCTTCCCTTTCCTTCCCTAACTTAACCTAACCTCGTGTAGTACATAGGAGAAGGAGGGAATATAGAAGGGAAAAACAAGGAATGGAAGAAAGGAGAAGAGAATGGTAGGCAGGGATAGGAAGGAAGGAAGAGGAGAGAGAAGAGGAGAAAAATAGAGGAAGGGATAGAAGGAAGAGAAAGAGGGAGAAGAAGAAAGAGAAGAATAGATAGAAAGAAAAGGAGAAAGGGAAAGGAAAGAGAGAGGCTGGTAGAACAAAAAAAGAGAAAAAGGAAGGACTAGTTAGGATAGAAGAAGAAAAAAAGGTAGGAAGAGGAAGGGAAGAGGAAGGGAGAGGGGAGGTATGGGAAAAAAACAGCATTCTTCCCACGACTGACAGAGGGAAGAGGAAGAAGAAGAAGAAGAAGAGGAAGAAGAAGAATGGAACGTCAAAATTCTTCTTCCGTATTCCATGACTTGTTTGTTTACCTCCTCCTCTCCTCCTCCTCCTCCTCCTCCTCCTCCTCCTTCTCCCATGATTAATTAGGTAAGCCCTGCAGGTAAGACAAACATACAAACAAACAAACTAAAACCAAAAAAAAAAAAAAGACTGACGATGAATAAAGAATGAATTAAACTTGGGGAGCAAAGAAACTACTACTACTACTACTACTACTACTACTATTACCACTACTACTAGGAATAAAAAAAAGTATAGCTAAAAAAAAACCTTCCTTGCATCATGACACCGAACATGACATAACACACACACACACACACACACACACACACACACACACATATCAAGGAGAGGAAACACCGTGTACACATTTCCTGTACGTCTGAGAGAGAGAGAGAGAGAGAGAGAGAGAGAGAGAGAGAGAGAGAGAGAGAGGAAAAGGAGAGGAAGAGAAAGAGTGTTGATGTGTTAGCGTACGTGTGCGGGTGTGTACGTGTGTGTATGTGTGAGTGTGTGACGGACAACCACAGACACAGACACATGGGTTTTAAGAACAATAAGTGCAAAGGTAAGGGTGTGTGTGTGTGTGTGTGTGTGTGTGTGTGTGTGTGTGTGTGTTTACCTAGTTATGATATACGGAAAAGGAACTAACCTTGTATGTGTGTGTGTGTGTGTGTGTGTGTGTGTGTGTGTGTGTGTGTACCTAGTTATGATATACGTAAAAGGAACTAACTTCGTACTGTCCCGTCTATGTATCTTTTTTTTTTTACAGCTAAGGAGACAGTTCAAGGGCGTAAAGAAAAAATATTAAAAAAAGCCCGCTACTTACTGCTCCTGAATAGAGGTCAAAGGAGTGGCCAAAAAGAGAGAGGTCAATTTCGGAGAGAGGTCAATTTCTACTATTATCTAACTTAGCCTTAAAATCATCTTAGCACTGACCACATAATTTTTCAAGCCATTCAAGACCTTCAGTACTCTATCTAAAGCTGTTCTTAATGTCTTCTCTACAGGCAGCCTTTTATTTCGTCTTCCTTCCAATGCCTCTTGAATCTCTTGTATCCCTTGTTATTAGTTCTTCCTTGTCCACCTTATACAACGTAATCATCAAATCTCCTCTCTCCCTCCTCTCTTTCAATGTCGGTGTGTGTGTGTGTGTGTGTGTGTGTGTGTGTGTGTGTGTGTATACATTATCAAGTTCACTAATCTCTTTAAAAATATCCCCGTGAAAATGCATATAATTATAATCTCAACGTTACTGCAGAGAGAGAGAGAGAGAGAGAGAGAGAGAGAGAGAGAGAGAGGGTTCTTGATAGACTCTCGATTAAGTAAACAGGGCACACACCATACCCTTTGTGTGTGTGTGTGTGTGTGTGTGTGTGTGTGTGTGTGAGAGAGAGAGAGAGAGAGAGAATCATGATACTTGCGCCCAGTTTTAACAGCTGGAATCTCTCTCTCTCTCTCTCTCTCTCTCTCTCTCTCTCTCTCTCTCATTTTTGTCATTATTTTTCTGACTTTTCTCTCTAAGTCTTCATTATTGACCCTCATCCTCCTCCTCTTCCTCTTCCTCTTCCTCCTCCTCCTCCTCCTCCTCCTCCTCCTTCAAGTCAACAAGGTTTTCGCTTCGTACTCTAACACGTTTTATTGTTGTTGTTGTTGTTGTTGTTCTTCTTCTTCTTCTTGTAGTGGTGGTAGTAGTAATAGTAGTAGTAGTAGTAGTAGTAGGAGTAGTAAGAACAACAGCGATAATAATAATAACAACAACAACAAAAACAAACAAACAAACAAACAAACAAACAAACACGAGTAACAACCGCAGCCAAGTCAATGTTCTCAAGGCAAAAAAAAAAAAAGTTCCAAGCAAAGAAAAAAATTAAGTAAAAAAAAAAAAAAACGAGCCGTCGCGAGTGTGGGTGTTGGTCAGAAGAAGAAGAAGAAGAGGAGGAGGAGGAGGAGGAGGAAGAAGACGAGGAGGAGGAGGAGGCGGAGGGGGGGAGGGGGACTTAGCCAAACGGGGTCAGACAGCGGCCATTGATTTGCTGAGGCCAGAATCAAAGTCTTCGCTGTCAAGTAACTCTGTCTTAAGGGTTTGCTACCTTATCACCGCGCTTATCGCCTCTCTCTTATCTCTCCCTCTACGTCTCGTCCCTCCTTGTGTATGAGATAACGGCGATAGCGTATAAATCTTCGCCATTCACAGGTTGCAGAGAGAAAAAAAATCATGTCAGAATCTTGTGTCAGACTCTTGAATGGTTATCTCTCTCTGCCCTTCCACCATTCCTCTCGACTTTTCTTTAATCGATATTGTCAGTTTATGTTTTTGAATTTGTATTGCCAGCTAAAATGAGGTGTGAGAATTGATACCGTAGGCGTGGGTGGTATTTAAGGAACTGGGGTAATCTTATATTCATGACTATTTTGCTTTTTTCTATCGATAGTGTCAATTTGAATAGCTTATCTTCTTCATTGCCAGACAGACTGATCGAGGTGTTAAAATTGATTATACATGCGTGGTTGATATCTAAAGAACTGAGTTAATTTTAGTCATTATTTTATATATGTTTATCAATACTATCAATTTGAATAGCCTATCTTCTTCATTGCCAGACAGACTGATCGAGGTGCTAAGATTGATAATAAAAATGCCCCAATTCTTAAACATATCGCCACCTAAGTTCGTATTTGAAAAGCCTCGCGTATTTAGAACTTGCTGGGATTTCCTTGGACAGTTTTGTGATCCTAGTGATAGTTTTACACGACGTCTGCATCTAAAACGGGAAAAACACCCATTAAAACCCGGTTACCCATCTCTGTGGCCTTGGGAAATGGGAGCCCGGGGCGTTGAAATTAGAGAACGAGTGTTATTTCCCCTTTACGAGTTAGAACATATCTCATTTCCAAGTCCAAGTCCTTTTTTTCTTGTCCCCGGTGAGGCAGGGAATAATTAAAGTCCTCATTTGTATTCCTGTGTTCATAGATGAGTCATACCTCTGAAGACTATATATGGAAAAGTGTTCTGTCAAGTCCCCCGTCATTTTCTGTCCCTATAGTTTCTTTCGCCGGGTTGTCATACTTTCCCGCGCTTCCCCGATTCGAATTTGTCTTCACTCCCCTGTTTTCCCCTTCCTTCCCCGTCCTTCCTATCTCCCCACTTCTCATTCCTCTATACTGCTTCTCCATCTGTCTACTTGTCTTCCTGTCTATCTAATGTTTTCTTCCTTGGGGCGCCTTACTTTCCCGCGTTTCCCCGATTCGAACTTCTCCTAAATCGTCTTTTTTATTCCCTTTCCTTTCTCTTCAGTTCTCCTTTTCCACCCCTCTCTCATAATACTATCTCCTTCCCTCCTATCTCCTTTTTTCCGCCCCTATTTTCCTCCTCGGGGCTCAATATATACTTTCCCGCGCTCCCCCGATTCGAATTTGTCTTCACTCCCCTGTCTTCTCCTCTCTCATTCCTTTATACCTCTTTATCTATCTACTTTTTATCTGTCTACCTATCTATCACTGTCTATCTAATATTTTCTACCTCCGGGGCGCTAGAATTAATCTACCGCGCTTCCCCGATTCGAATTTGCCTTCACTCCCCTGTCTTCCCTCTGTCTTCTCCTCTCTCATTCCTTTATACCTCTTTATCTATCTACTTTCTATCTGTCTACCTATCTATCACTGTCTATCTAATATTTTCTACCTCCGGGGCGCTAGAATTAATCTACCGCGCTTCCCCGATTCGAACTTGTCTTTACTCCTCTGTCTTCCCTTCCTTCTCTCTACTTCCTCTACCTATTCCTCTCACTCTACCTCACTTCTCCCATGTCTCCTACCTCCCCATCACCTATTTCCCCCCTGTGGTTTCCTCCCCGGGGGCGCCATACTTTCCCGCGCTTCCCCGACTGTCATTTGTCTTCAAGGATCTTTTTATTATTCCCTCTCCTTTCCTCACACTCTTTTCTTCTTATTTTCCTCTTCTCACTCCTCTCTATCTTCCTCTCTAAACTTTTCTTCCTCCGGGGCGCTAGAATCTCCCGCGCCTCCCCGATTCGAACTTGTCTTCCGTCCTCCTCAACCATTCTTTTTATATCCCTCCCCACTTGTCTCTACCCATTCCTCTCACTCTAACGCACATCCCCCATATCTCCTACCTCCCCAGCACCCATTTTCCCCCGTGGTTTCCTCCCCGGGGGCGCCATACTTTCCCGCGCTTCCCCGACTGTCACTTGTTTTCCCACCCTGCCGCTGGTGTGTTGACCGTGACGTCACAGGCGAGGGGGACGGCGCCGCCATACTGTGGTGTTATTGTGCACATTCTGCCTAATCCCATGCCATCCGCGCCGCGCCTAGATGTTGAACGCTAAATACATGACATCATACCACTTTAAAGACCCGAACAGTGATTGCCAGGGACGAGAATTGTGGGATGGCCGGTAAGTAAGGCGGAAAATAGGCGCGAAGAGGACGGAGGTGCCGAGGAGGGGTCCGTCAAGCAGTTAATTCCCGTAATGTCTGATTTTGCAGGCAATGGAGACATCCAATGGTGCTTCTCTCAAGTCAAAGGGACGCTCGACGATGACGTTAGTGAAGGTGAGTATTATGGTTGGTGTGGTTGGGTGTGTGGTTGGGTGTTTCTTTTCCCGCCTAACTCTATTTTATTTTCCCGTTTTCCGCCGCCTGGTTTTCATTTTTCTTATCCGTGTTGTGTTTTCGGCCTCCTGTGTTGCGTGTGTGTGTTTTTTTCAGCCTCCTGTGTGTGGTTGTGGTTGTGGTTGTGTGTGGTTGATTATTTTCCCTTCCCGCCTTTCCTTACTTTCCTTTTCCCGTTTCCTCCTCCGGTTTTTCATTTTCCTCATCTGTGTTGTGTTTTCTGCCTCCTGTGTTGCGTGTGTGTGTTTTTTTCAGCCTCCTGTGTGTGGTTGTGGTTGTGTGTGGTTGATTATTTTCCCTTCCCGCCTTTCCTTACTTTCCTTTTCCCGTTTCCTCCTCCGCTTTTTCATTTTCCTCATCTGTTGTCTTTTCTGCCTCCTGTGTTGCGTGTGTGTGTTTTTTCTCCCTCTTGTGTTTCGTGTGTGTGTGTGTTTTCTTCCTTTCCCGCTTTTCCTTCCTTTCCTCTTCTTTTCCCTCCTCCTGTTTTTCCTTTTCCTTATGTGTGTGTTTTCCTGCCTCCTGTGTTTCGTGTTTCGTGTGTGTTTTTCTTCCTTTCCCTCCTCTCCGTCCTTCTTTCCTTCCTCTTTCCTCTTCCTTCTCTCCCCCATGTTCTAATTTTCCCTCCTTTTCCTCCCCAGTGTGTGTTTTCTCTCCTTCCCTCCTTTCCTCCCCCGTATTCTCTCCCTTTCCCTCCATTCCTCCTCCGTGTGCTGTCCTCTCTCTTCTCTCCTCCCCCGTGTTCTCTCTCTCTCCCTTTCCTCCCCTGGGGTTGTGTGTGGCTGGGGGGGCACTTATATTGTCTCCCCGGGGTGTGGTGGGGTGTCCAGGGGTGTGTTCTCTTCCCTGTGGTTCTGAGTTTTCCATCCATGTCGAAATCAGGTCAACTCCACCACCTCCATTCACCTCCACTAGAATTACTCCACCTTCATCACCTCTCCACTATTACTGCAGCATCCCACCTATACCTCCACTTACACTATCATTGCTCCACCTAAACCACCACCACCACTATCACTTCATTATCATCTTTACCATCATTCTGCAACCATAACCAATTTTAATACCTAGTTACCATCATTAGTTTGAGGGCCTTGACACCTTTAATCGTGGTTCGTTAGGTTGGCCAGGTAGAGAGGGTGAGGCTTTCAGGACAGACCTATCTATCATTCCGTTGGTTCGCTCCGCCGCCCTTTAGCTGCTTCTGTTACTGTGAGAAGTGAATGAATAAATGTTTCTGGCGTGATAGATTTACACTCGGTTTTATAAATGGTGTTGGTTGTTAATGTTACTGTTCTACACATTTCACTGTTCACTTTCCTATAGCCGCTTCTGTTACTCTAAAATAAATAAATATGTCTGGCACATTAGCTTTGTACTCGGTTTCAGTTTTGGTAGTTGCGTCTATTATCATAGGTCCTCGGTTTTCCACACTTAGGATGATATTTTAGGTGATCTTTGTGTCTCCCCTCCCGTGTTAGCAATATGTTAATTTCCGTGTGAACTGTGATGCTTTATATGGTGTGGATTTATTTGAATTTTACCTTGAAATGGCTAGGTATATTGTGTTTCGGCGTCTCCCGTGCCGAGTTAGCAATACGTTTCTCTTCGTGTGAACTGTGATGCTTTTTATGGAGTGGATATATTTGATATTTATCTTGAAATGGCTAGGTATACTGTGTTTTGGCGAGGCTATAAATCACTTTTGGCGCTCTCGTAGCTCTCCTCCGTTGAATAAAAGTATCTGCGTGAAGAAGCATCATATTTTACCGAGAAACGAATAGTCAGTGCAGTAGAATGCTCACTTTTATATAATTCTTAACAGTTACATAAGCCCACCAAACCTAACTCATTTCATGGAGCTACAAGAATTTTGCTGTTATGTACTTTCCCTTAATGAAGAGGAAGTAGGTCACCATTTTATAAGGACTAGACTAACAGCACTTTGGTAAATATCTAGAATAGCACCCACTTCAAGATGATGGGGCATGCCACCACCAAACTAACACCCAGCCATTCCATGTTTTCAAACTATTAGAACCCCACCGCAACCCTTGGGGATTATTTACAAGAGGGTAGCCTAATAATTTTGAGACGCTGACTGCCCATGTAGAGGACCCACCCCTGCCTCCGCCCTGTACCACCCCACGCTGTGTATTTCCGTCGCCCCACACTGGGTGCTGAATAAATGTAAACTAACCTAGTCTAACGTAACCTACCTAACGGGGATTTAACCCACCCACCCTCCTCTATTTTCTGGAAGTCATTTGTTACTGCACTGCATTCAGGGACCCCAAAAGAAACCATATTATAAGAGTTAACCTCGCAATAGGTGGCTATCCCCTTGGTGATATCCCAGCCTTTTTTATCGCTGCTGAAGTAGTACTTAAGCTATTGCCGCAAAAATAGTAACCTCTTGCTGCTTACTTGTTCAAACCTGGAGACAAGTTATTCATGATAGTATTAATTATCTATATCACTTTTAAATTATGGCTATAATACTGCAAAATATCATAGAGGTTAAGTTATCAGTATTTTTTTAGTTTTGCCATGCCAATATCAGTACAACTACTTTGTGAAACTGAATCAAGGCCTAACACTAGCCCCTTCAATACAAGCAGACAAAACATAACCTCCATGCCATATCCTGGTTTTACAGACTACGTAGAATAGTCCAATGACCATGACGCACATACAGCGTCTCTAGGATATGGTTCGAGAGATGAAATGACTCATATACTGCGTCATGGTACTGAAGAGGCTAGCTTCGTCTTTGAATGGCAAGTCCGGCTATATGGGCACATGGTATTCTTCCCGGGTGTTGATTCTGCTCATTGGGTTGTTTCTGCACAAGTCAGCCACTAGGGGAGACCAGAGGAACACCCACATATCTCATGGCTGGGGCAAGTTAATCAATCCCGCCAAGAGTGGCTTAGAATGGGAAGAGTAACTGCATGGGGGCATGGGTGAAGCAACGCGTCCCCTGCCGTACACTCCCTGTTAATAATATATATAGTCTCTTAATGGAATTACTGTTTTAGCGATGATTGGTTAATGCCCCTTGTGATAGGTTACTACTTTAGTGTCAGATGGTTACTATCCGTTAGGCTAAAGTGCGGTTTTGTTAGTTTACACAGAAATTCTAACAGATTAGGTGGTCATAGGATACTGGCGCTAGATTGTATTTGTTTGTTCGTATAGAAATTTATCGCTAACCATTTGCGGCTATATTATGGTTAGCGGGAATGCATTTTCGTCTCTTAGCTATAACGTAAAGTCTGATATTATGAACTTAGGTGGCAGAGCAATACCACATATTTACCAGGTTAGTTTACGTTAGGATACATAAGTCTGGTGCGCTATATTCATTTAGATGCCAGAGCTGCATGGCAATACAGCACAGGGGTTTACCATTTTCCGTACTGGCCAAGGAACTGTGAATGTACCTGTAGATTTTATTCATAATTTTAACTGATGACTGTAGACCGTAGCTATTAGTTGTTGAGTGTGGCCATGTCCTGTCAGCTTACCGGCCCACGAGTGGTGCAACAAGTGGGCATATACAAGTGTTCCATTGCTTAGGCCCAAGAGTACTGTTAGTGATACTTATTTGATTATTGGCTGATTTCCCCCGATGATAAGAATTTGTTATACCAGTACATGCATGGTGACGAAACTTTGGATATGTGCCGAGTCAGCCAGGTTAGTGTTGGGGTTTTAACTTACCAGGATAGCAAGCTGAAGGTGTGGAAGGATTTTGATATAGAAGTGGAGTGTCTTATCTATCTATCCATATCTCTTGACACCTTAGTCCTAGCTTCCGCCAAAGGAGCGGTCACAACAGAGGCACCTTTAGAAGAATGTGATACGAGGAATGGTTCATCAGGCTAGTTTTAGGCGTTGAAAATGACGGCAAAAATAAATATAAAGGGCAATGGTTTCGTATCAGTGATTTCATACATTTTAGATAGCAAACCTAACATGCGCTGACTTGCTTACCTTGCACTGACTCGCATACCTTAAATATTGAAGGAGGAGCTTCTGAAATTTGTTTACGTCATCTGTGAGCTTCTTGAATGTTTTAACTTCCTGTGCTCACTTCTCATATTAGCTAAGCTTCTGCAACCAGTGGAGTTAGGTTACTTACGTATTTAGCGGGACCATTTCACTAATTTAATAAGACAAGGTTGCTGTCACTGATTTTCTGGTAATGGTTGGTTAGTTTCAAAACCTAGAAAAGGGAGAAATGCAGCTACATAGTAAACGTTTGCAAAATGAGACATATTGCCAATGTTGTGAACTGTAAATTAAAGCGAATGTTACGGAGACATTCGTGTAAAAGCAAAGAGGAGGCAGAAGCATATGTAAAACTAGGCGACGCAAGGCCAAACATAACTACAGGAATTTTTTAGTTTTGGTAGATAAGTGAGGCGGAACAATTGGGTGTAGGGAGCTCAAACCAGGACGAGCCACCATTCATCAATTGTATGCACGTCAACGGAAAGGAAAGGGGTTGTAGATGCTCTAGCCGTCTGTCCTTCTCAAACCATCCCCACCCCGGCCATCAAAACTAACAAATTATGGGGAGGTAAATGGATTAGCCAGCAGTGTTGATGGAGACTGGCCTCGGAACCCTGAAATGCTAGTGTACTGACGGGTAACGCGTGCTCCTTATCATAATATACTGATTTCCTGTGATGGCATCTTTTCACCTGCTTGCTAGGGGAAAGATCTGTTGTCAATGAGCCAAACCTTGACTAGCAAAGTACCATCTCTTTGTATAGTTACTCTAAAGAAGCCATAAGGATTTTGTTGAGAGATAATAGTGCTCAGTCCTGTATATTGCCATCGTTTTGATTTAATTCTCCATTCATAACGAAGTCTATGGCATGACCTTTTCCAAAACATCTCACAGAAAAGGAGAGACTCGGCTAACTGGTGTGGGAGGTTGGTGGAGGGAAATAGGAAGGACAGGCAGTCAATCCCCTTTAAGTACATATGTGACCCCTAGACCCTTTTTCTGTTGGCTTTTTTTCTGTATGCCTATTGCTTACCCTTGTCATGTGAACTAAACTGCTCACTAATGTAGTATTGAGTGTTCCTGGCACTTAAATTGGGTTAAATTGTACCCAGCATAGAGAACGCAGTCATCTTATAGCCGCTGGGGAGACAAGGCATTCTGTGGCCTGCCTAGACACTCGTTGCAATGTCATGTGGGGAAGTTATTCTTGCATTTACATCTATTAACCTACATAAAGGAAGTTGTGGGACAGTCTGGCCTTGATAGTGCCATTATTCCCCCTCCCCCCTCACTGAACCAAGAGTGTGTGTAATACCATTGGCATCTCATCAGCACATAACATATCACATTAGCAGATGATATGTCAGAAGTCTTATGACACTAAATTGTATCAATGCCCAACCTGATTACAGTATTTCACCGCCCTTGAAGATAACACCTGTTTTGGGATGTTAGAATGTCAAAATTAGTAAAGGATATGCAGATTAAAATAAATAATTGATAATATAAAATAAATACATAGATGTGTGTGATAAGATACAAGAAATCAAAGTACTGTAAAGAGATAGAGCACAGCAAAGAAACTAACTTGGAAGTGTTCAAATCAAAAGCAGTACTCCCAAGTCGGAGCACATCTAGATTTGAAAATGAAAATTGGAGTTATCTGCTGGAGAATCTGTAACTTGACAGATCAAGTCTAGGGAGATTAGATAAACATTAGATTTAAATTAGATAGAGAGAGAACAGTGCAGAGAATGTGGGCTGCAGGATCAATAGGGAGGCTCAGACAAAAAAAAAAGTAAGCAGGAGTATAGAGGTCAAGGCAGACTTAGGAAATAGGAATGAGAACAGTGCAGAGTAGGCAAGCCACAGGATCAATGAAATGAAAGGGGAAAAAGTGAGTGAGAGTGGAGGAGTCAGGGTCAAGGGAGACTTAGGTAATGTGTTGTGCAGCCTTGCCAGCTTAATGTTCAGCTCCATGGAACTAAAGTGGAACAGCCCGAGGAGGAATTCAGGCAGTGGATGCTATGTTGGAAAGTAAGAATAGTTGATGTAGCTACAGACCAAATATGGCATCATGATTTCCTGACCATGAGTGGATGTTTTATTTTATTTTTTATTTTTTTTTATTTTTTTTTACAAAGGAGACAGCTCAAGGGCACAAAATAAGGAAACAATAATATAAAAAAAAGCCTGCTTCTCGCTGCTCCTAAAAAGAATCCAAGGAGGTGATCGAAAGAGGGGTCAATTTCGGGAGAAGACGTGTCCTGATACCCTCCTCTAGTTTGTGTGTGTGTGTGTGTGTGCGTGGTCCAGATATGACAGTGATAACATGAACGGTCATAAAAGCATCTGGCTACAGCAGTTCTGTTTTTCATCTTTGCTGCAGGGTTAACTTTTTTATTATTTTGTTTAACCCGGAAGCAGCGACGCGCCAAATTTGTGGCTTTACCATGTAGGAGCGACAGGCCAGATTTGTGCCATAATATAAACCCCCCAAAATAGATGATGCATAAACTGATCACAAATGCTTTGATATATATTATGAAATGGTTTGTGTGAGTGATGATTTTTTCTCATTTTTATCGCTGAGAGGGACCATTTAGAAACATGATCCCCGCTGCTACCGGGTTAAACATTTGGTGTAGAGCAAAAGGGAAGGAGTGTTCAGAAGCAGGTTGGAAGAGTAAACTTTGTGGTTATTTATATATGTGAAAATAAACAAGACAGCAAGCAGAACTGGAGGGTGACTTAAGCTTATCTATATATCATTTTAAGAGAAAAGAAGAAAAAAATCACCTGGTTACTGAAAGCATCAAAAACAACTTGAGTATAAAGTATAGTACAGTGATGATTAATTCCTCTGAAGAGTTACTAAATAGATTGAGATAGATAAATTATGTGGAAAAAAACTAAGATGTGGGTCAGAGAGAAAGAGAGAGAGTTTGATGATGAAATTAATTTAAGTAGTTAAAGGAAGAAGTCATGAGATGGGGAAAAAGATTATAATTGAGAGCAGTTAACCCGGTAGCAGCGACGGGCCAAATTTGTGGCTTCACCGTGTAGCAGCGACGGGCCAAATTTGTGGCTTCACCGTGTAGCAGCGACGGGCCAAATTTGTGCCATGATATTTACCCCCAAAAATAGATGATACATAATCTGATCACAAATGCTTTAATATATATTATGAAATGGTTTGTATGAGGGGTGATTTTTTCTCATTTTTCTCGCTTGGAGGGACCATTAAGAAACATGATCCGCGCTGCTACCGGGTTAAAGACTTGTTGATTTTGTATATTCGCTTCTTGCCTTTGCTTATCACTGGGGTCTGTTCTACATCTGCTTTTTATCTAGGTGCTAGGTTCTGTTCTATATTTGCATCTTAACCCAGTAGCAGCGGGGATCATGTTTCTTAATGGTCCCTCCAAGCAAGTAAAATGAGAAAAAATCACCCCTCACACAAACCATTTCATAATATATATCAAAGCATTTGTGATGAGATTATGTATCATTTATTTTGGGGGGTTATATCATGGCACAAATTTGGCCCGTCGCTGCTACCGGGTCAACATAAAAGCACAAGGAGTCTGCAGGAGGCTGGTAGACCTACACGGGGCAGCTAGGCAACAGGCTCTATTCGCTATCTGCATCTTAAAGAGGCTTTGGGTATTTTTCTGTATTTCCTCCTTGTCCAAACACTGGGTTCTATCTTATATTTACTCTTCTATGCATTGGGTTCTATTATATATTTGCATCTATAATTTGTAGGGGAAGGAGGAGGAGGAGGAGGAGGAGGAGGAGGAAGACAAAGAGTAATAAGAAGAGGACGCATTAAAAAAGAAACGAAAGAAATAATAAAAATGCGATCGAGGAAAAGTAAAAGAGTTCCCTAGAAAATTATATTAACCTCATTTGCTGACTGACTGGCTTCTGTTTTGTATGTTATGGGACTCTGTAGTTTGTCGGCGTAATGAGAGCTTTGTATTTGTGGTTGCATTATTAAACACTTCATCATAATAGCCGTTACATTACAGCTATTTTCTAGGACGGTTAGCAGGGTTGGTGCAAGATTAACCATTAGCAAAGTCAGGAGCAGTAAGTAGCGGGCTTTTTTTTATATATTTTTCTTCACGCCCTTGAACTGTCTCCTTAGCTGTAAAAAAAAAAAAATCACTATATCAGTCGCACGGGTTCATGTGACACTCGGTGATGACGCAGCTCTATAGGTGTAAGAAGAGCCTTGTGTTTCTGGCGGCAGTGTTGCATATGTATTGCCATCATAGAGAACCAGGCCTCATTCTTTTTTCTTAGGTGATTCAAAAGTTCAGGTAAGAAGAGGTTTGTGTACGTGGTAGGGGTAGCGTTACATGTGTTATCATCATTGAGAAATAGGTGTCGTTTTTCTTTGACAATTGTAAAGTTTAATTGTATGAAGAGGTTTGGGTTTGTGGTGTTGGCAGTTTTTATTATTTATTTATTTCACTTTTTATTTGTTATTATTTTTTTCTCTCGGTAAAGGAAGCAGCTCAAGGGCAAAAATAAATGAACGTAGAAAAGCTGCTAACGTATCACCATCATAAGCGACTAGGTTTCATTCTTTTTCTTATATCATTCAAAGGTTAAGGCGTAAGAAGTGCTTTATTCATATCGTGGCGATGTGTTACTCATGTCTTGTATACCTTTGCAGCTGACATCATCTCGTGTGTGGAGTTCAACCATGATGGGGACCTGCTGGCCACGGGGGACAAGGGTGGCCGGGTGGTCATATTTCAGCGGGACCCGTCGGTGAGTGTGTTTGCCGTCCCTGTGAGGATGGCACTCATTTCTTAGTTTGGGCTTGTATGACCACAGTAGTTGCAGTGCCATGGCTCAACACACCAGTAAATCAGTCAGTTGGTGTGGGGCTGCATTGCCTCCCTCAAGTTGCCGTAATAATACTGTTGCCTCCCAAACCTTAGGCCAGACCATTGTAAGGTACACTGGGCATTGCTGGCTAATGTTTTCCCACTGCATGTAGATAGTGTTTTCCATTCAACACTGTGCTTTGGTGTTGACAATAATAAAAATACGATAGAGGAAAAGTAAAAAAGTTCCCTAGAAAATTATATTAACCTCATTTGCTGACTGACTAACTGACTGGCTTCTTTTTTGTATGTTCTGGGACTGCAGTGTAATGAGAGCTCTGTATTTGTGGTGGCATTCTTACAAACATTTTATCATTACAACTGTAACATTACATTATTTTCTAGGATGGTTAGCAGGGTTGGTGCAAGATTCACCTCATTTTGGCTCCCTCATGCGTCGTAAAAGTCATAACCTTTAGATCTGGCAAATATTCAGTGTTTGTCCTGGTAACAGCTAGAACAGGGATGTGAGGAGATGTAATGATGAAGCTGCCTTATCCTTATGTTTCGCACATTTAAAAGTGAAGGGAAGGGCTCATCCTGTCTTGATGAGAGACCCCGGGTTCGATTCCCGGGCGGAGTGGAAAAATTTGGGCGGCTTTTCCGATACCCTACGCCACTGTCCACCGAGCAGTGAATGGGTACAAGGTGTTAATTGGGGGTTGTGTTGTGTTCCCTTCACCTTTGATTCCTTCCCCTTCTGTCTCTCTCCGGCATATGACCACAGACGTTGCGCCGACTAAACGAAACTTTCCGACTTTTTTCCTGTCTTGATGCAGGCCGTGGCCTCTCCAAACAGATATATTTGTTTTTCATGACGTAAATACTAACCATCACTTTTCTTACCCAACAGTCAAAAAACTGCCACCCTCGCCGGGGCGAGTACAATGTCTACAGCACCTTCCAGAGTCATGAACCTGAATTTGACTACCTTAAGTCTTTAGAAATTGAAGAAAAAATCAATAAAATAAGATGGCTCAAGAGGAAAAACCCAGCACACTTCTTACTCTCTACTAATGGTGAGTTATTTTCTGTCTTCATCAAAGGGGACCACACCCCTTGATTTTATGTTTTAGGTTATGTTCCTCCACAACCTTCACTCTAGCAGGAACTTAAGTGTCCCAAAATGATGGTATTTGTAAGACTGGGAGTAATCTTTATTAGCGTGATTAACCCAATAGCTGCGGAGACCATGTTTCTTAACCCCTTAGGGATGCAAAAAATAATCGCCTGTGTTAGCCAGAACGCAAAAAAACGCCGATTTTCATGTGCGTATTACAAAAAAAAATCATTTAACAAAAGTTTTAGAGTTTTTCAAGTGCTTTCTAATGGTATATTCAGAATTTCAATTATTTCCATACTTCACCTAGAAATCAAGGAAAATCGAAAAAATTACTTTTTTTCGTCTGACAAAAAAATAACTGAACAAAAGTTGTAGATAGGAGGAAGCCAAACACAGAAATGCATAGTAATTTCTCTTCCTAACAACACGACGTGGACGAGCGCCAGTGGAAGTTGCGCCAGTGGAAGTTGATGGCTGGGGAGAGGGTGGGGTCTCACTTCCACCCTCCATGATGTACGGGTGTGTGACTGTGTGGCTAGGCGTATGTTTGTTTGTCTACTGCGTGGGGGTGCCAGAGAGTGTTTATCTGAGTAGGGAAGCGTTTAAGGACACTGAGAAAGCGAGGGAAATTTAAAGAAAATGGGCCGTCCGCAGGTGGGATGAGCGTCCTGCAACGGTAAACCACCGTTTGGCCGCAGGCGGGATGGGCGTCCCGAAGGGGTTAAAGGCCCCTTTAAGCAAATTAATGAGAAAAAATCATCCTAAAATTTCAATCCAGGGGGAAATTTCCCAGGTTGGGAAATCCTGTTCTATAATATATGAGGCGTCAGGAGGTAAAGGGGCGACATCACCACAACATAGTTTTGAGTAAATCTCACTCAAAGTTTATCAATGTGTACTGCACTTTCCTCTTGACTTACCAAGTTTTTGTTTGTATTCATTTTAATTGTATGGCCTTGCTGTATAATAACTTTTTTATCATTGTTATTGAAAGATAAATCAATTTTATTGCTAAATTTTTATACCCCAAGTTGGAAATTGGTTATGATTATTGGAATATCCATAATGAATGTGGATTTTTGAAATCTATGTTGATCGCCTAAACTAAGGTATGAACCATTTCATTTTAAACCAAAATGCTGATTTTTTATGAATTTTTCTAATGATAATGTGAGGAGTCCTGAGGACAATGTTTACTTCTCGGGCTTTAACTCAGACGCTCCGCTTGGTGGGCAGCACGGCCTGTGATTGGTGGAGCGGCGGGTAGGGCTGGAAAACCAGCTCCTCATTGGTTCTCATGCTGCTGGCGATGCTGCCTCTTTACCTCTGACAACTACTACGTGATAATAAGGAATTCTTGTTCGCACTTATTGCTAGTACACCCTCGATTCTCTTGTTATAAGGGTCAGGATACCTTGCACTGTTTTTGGAAATCATAGAAAATGTGTGTGCCTATCGCATGGTACACTTAACTAAAAATGCCAGATTTGGCAGTGTCTGGACAAATTGGCAGATCCACGGGGTGGCCCATGGGGCCCGGGTCCCCCCCCATGGTCCTGAGCGGATACGGGAAAACTAGCTCAAAACCGCCCTGCGGCTATAACATTGCTTTTTCTTAGAAGAATCAGCCGTCTCATTCAGATCCGAAGAGAAAGACTGGCCGCCCAGGAATTCTTTAGCACCATTTCCAGGTCGTTATGGCCATTGATTCAGGTCAGTCTACCAGTTATTCAGGAGCAGGACTGCCGAGAATGGTGAACCGGTAATGCTAATGCCCCTTCCACCTGCAAAAATCCTGGCATCGGGCCCCCAAAAAACTTTTTTCCTGGATCCACGCCTGTCTGGACACCTCATATATCAATGCAATTGTGATCAGTTTATGCATCCTCTGTTTTGGGGGGTTTATGTCAAAGCAAAAATTTGTCCCGTTGCTGGTACCCAGTAAAGCCACAAATTTGGCCTGTCACTGCTACTGGGTTAAATGCATCTCACTGTTGCATAATCTTTTCAATCACTGACCAAAGAGGGAGAGAGGGACGGATGATTACTTCCATATGTAACGTCCCCTCTTTCATACCTATTCATTATTCTCTGGTCCAGTTGTTGATGAGAGACCATGATTCTATAAATACCTTCAGCAAATTGCCACAACGGGTAGAATTGAAACCTCATCACTTCAGTTGGTAGGGAGTGGAGATGAATGGCCGCTGTGGGAGGGGAGAGGCTGACTTAAGTTGTGAGGGCTGGTGACATGCACTACACTCTTGCCCTCTTGTCCTAGTCACATGTCTTAATGCAGAGAGAAAATGATGAAAGGAGAGAAGATGTGCTCTCTCTCTCTCTCTCTCTCCCTTGTTCTTCTATCTGGGACTCATTGTTTATTTGTTTTCCATTTTCATAATTATTTGACTAAGGAATAATAGCATTAGAATCAGAATATTTATGATTACAGACATCAAGAGGGAGAAGAAAGAGGGACATCAAATAAAACATGAGAAAAAAATATATTATAGGGACAGCAGAGGGAGTAGTGGACTGTCATATTTTGATCTATAAACACTCATTAAATGGATTTGGTATTGTCTAAAATGATCCTTCACTAGTTCATCAGCTCAGTAATTGGCAGCCTCTGAAACTACTAATGTTTCTATTGCTGTAATGTTCTATTAGTTGTTACAAGAGAATTAAGTCTTTGGATTCAATTTCTGCCTCAGCATGTAGGTTTGGTTGTCAGGATCAGGTAATTTGCTGTTTGAATATTTATTTGTATTAGTCTTTACATTGTTTCTTATTCTCCACAGATAAAACCATTAAGCTATGGAAAGTGTCAGAGAGAGACAAACGAGCAGAAGGCTACAACCTGCGTGATGAGTCCGGCCAAATCAGGGACCCCACTTCACTTACTGCTTTACGGGTGAGTGTCATGAACCCTCAGGTTGAAAAGATGGGTTGAATGCTTGTCTTGGCTGCCTCATCCCAGAGAGGTAGCTGTAAAATACTTTCCACCTCTCCATGTATCTTTTGCCTATTCCAGTCCTCATTTATCAAGTAGTGTGTACTCATCATAACTCCGTCATAGACAAGCTCTGAAGGTCATATTTAGCAATTTATCTTGTTCAGTTCCAATTCATTTTTAAATATGCCTCACTTATTGAATTGGGAAGATTTTCAAATAACATTATCCCAGATTGGGACATGTTATAGCTTTGTGAGTTCAAGAATAGACTTTATTGATTTTTTGTTCCACAGGTACCTGTATTAAAACCAATGGAATTGATGGTTGAAGCTTCCCCTAGGAGAATTTTTGCCAATGCACACACGTATCACATCAACTCTATCTCAATCAACTCAGACCAGGAGACTTACCTGTCTGCGGATGACCTTCGCATCAACTTGTGGCACATGGAGGTCACTGATCAGGTGAGATTACCATTAGAAAGGATTCTTATTACTCTAGTATTGCATTTCTTTGTCTTGAGACCAATTGTTTGCCTTGTTATCAGTATCCTTCCATGCAGCAAGTCAAACACCCTATCAAGGAGCATGAGAAATGTCTGTCTTTTCATTATATTGCTGACAGTTTGCATGGTAAGCATTTAGATGATGGTGGTATAGGTAAGTCTCGGCCTTCCCTTGTTAATGTTCTGTGATACAGGCCCATTGCTGAGGCCTGTATCAAAGAACATTGCCGGGGGAAGGCTGAGACTTGCTTGTACCATCATAATCAGAATGCTCGCTCTGCAAACTGCCAGTGATAAAATGAAAAGGCGTTTGTGTCATGCTCCTCGACACCATGTTTGACTCGTTGCAAGTTTGAAAATGCTGCAATGTGCCCCATACCAACCATCTTGCCAACAACACTTACATTCAAACTGTCATCCTGTTGCAATATTTTCCTGCCTTTCTAAAGCTTTTAAACAATGTCAGGGAATTTCTTAGGTAACCATTAACTTTCCACCTCCCTGACCACCAGTACAAAGACATCCTGATAGCTTATGACAGTGCTACAAATCTTTCTAAACTACCCTCATACAAACAGAATTCCTCCATGTACATTCATCTTTATTTTCCTAAAAGGTCAATCTATTTCTACTGTATAGACAGTCACTATTATGCTCCTAAACTTATAAACAGTGATGTTCCACTGTTGATAGTTTACTAATGTTATTTGCAAAACAAACTGTTCTATTCATTCTTATGCAGATGACTACTCTGCATTACTCCACATGAAAATGGTAGGAAAGTGGAGCTAAGATATTGGTTGGGTTTCATTTACTGATACATCTTCTGGTCTCTTTGCAGTCCTTTAACATAGTAGACATCAAGCCCACCAACATGGAGGAGCTCACAGAGGTTATCACTGCAGCGGAGTTTCACCCTCACGACTGTAATGTATTTGTCTACTCCAGCAGTAAAGGAACCATAAGGCTCTGTGACATGCGACAAGCAGCCCTCTGTGATAGTCATTCTAAGTGTAAGTTATAAAATGAAATACTTCTTATGCACAATCTGTTGAATTTTCCTTTGACCTAGTTAGTGTTGATATATTTTGTTGCATGCTGTCCTCATTAATTTCCACCAAATGTATATAGGGGAAAAAAATGAGGCAACTAATCTTTCCAGACATCCTACTGAACATGTGCTGTGTATGATGATTAATGCTATGCTTCATTTTAAAGTGTTTGAAGAGCCAGAAGACCCAACCAATCGAAGTTTCTTCAGTGAGATCATCTCCTCCATTAGTGATGTCAAGTTTTCCAACAGTGGTCGCTACATGATATCAAGAGACTATCTCTCAGTAAAAGTGTGGGACTTGCACATGGAAACCAAACCAATTGAGACCTATCCTGTAAGTCAGAGTATAACTGTACTCTAGCGAATAGTTTCACTTGTCTATATTCAAATACTGGCTCTTTGAAACATTCTTGATGAAAAATCTCACATACTCTAAATTTTTCAGTTCTCTATTTTTCCCTATCTTTTTTTTAAAGTAAAATTTACATCTCATGCTGTTGAATCCACTCACTTCCTCTAGACTTCACACCTCTCTTCTCTGTCTGCAATCTCATTTTTATTCTCTGATATTTTCTTTCATAATTTTGCTCTTGTCAAACAAAATTATCAGAACAAGATAACACTGATTATAATGTCAGATACTTTATGCAACTGAATATTCTTATGACACATATTCTTTCAGGGAAATGTTTATTTATGATCCACGCTCATATTTTTTGTTACCTTTCAGGTGCACGAATACCTACGCCCCAAACTGTGCTCACTGTATGAGAATGATTGTATTTTTGACAAGTTTGAATGTTGTTGGAGTGGCAATGACTCCGCAATCATGACTGGCTCATATAACAACTTCTTCCGAATGTTTGATAGAACTTCAAAACGGGATGTTACATTAGAAGCCTCTAGGGAAACTGCCAAGCCCAGATATTTACTTAAACCCAGAAAGGTAAGATAGCACTGTGTATACCACCATAATTCAGAATCAAGTCAATCCAGTCAGTATGCAGTTACTGAAATTGCCTTAGTTTGGTAAATATTCATGAATATTTGTTCTATGTAACTTTCTTAGTTTCATCCATCTTGCTGATAAGGCATGAGAATCTTAATGTGTCACAATTGCGTACTCATGTTTGTGAAGAATTAAACCTTTAACACATGCACTTGCTTTCCAGGTGTGCACAGCGGGCAAGAGAAAGAAAGATGAAATCAGTGTAGATTGCCTTGATTTCAATAAGAAAATTCTTCACACAGCCTGGCACCCACATGAAAATATAATAGCTGTTGCTGCCACTAACAACCTTTACATATTCCAAGATAAATTTTAGCAGTCCTCTTCTGATGACTAGAGCTTAGGTAAGTGAGGCCTCTCAAAATCAAAATTCAATGTGATTTAGTAGTTTATGTAAAGACAGTAATTGGAGTATATGATTAATTAGTCTTTTTTTCTCACAGAAGTATTTAATTCTGTCAGGGCTACGAGCTATGTTTTGCTTGCAGTTAGGACTAGCCTGCAGCAGTGTTGTATTCTGGCAATTGAAAGTTCCTGAATTGAAATTAAAGGTATTTCTTAAACCACTTCTCCAGTTTACAGCATTCAAGGATCATTACTGCCTGTGGAAACCACTACCTCATTTAACTTATTCAGTAATATGAAAGAAGAGAAATAAAATAATATATATATACAGTGCTTTGACATTTCAAGTGTAATTAGTTAAAAAAAAATTGAAATGCAGATTCACTAGGATTTTATTTCTTCTTCACAGGGAGTGAAAATCACACTCAAAATAAAAACTATTTGCCAGGTGGTGCTAATTACAGATGTTTAGGATTCGAGGTGTGTGCAAACTGAGCATCACGTTGCACACCAATGAAATGCAAGCATTCTGGGGTGAAAAATGGGTTATTGCATAACTGAAGTTACATTTAACATTCCCTGTGTCAGCAATGTTCTTTATTATATTGCTGCTTATCACTTTGTGAAGGGGTTACTGTTTACTTAGTGATCATTAGTTTTATTCCTTATTAATAATATTCAAGCTTATTTACAAATGTTTCATGAAGCATTTGCATGTTTGCTAGTGTATAAGCTACCAGGTTATTCCATGAATGAAATGCCCTGTTTTTACAGGCCCTGCCATAGATGGATGTTTGGGCAGTGATGCCAGGTGTGTGGAGGAAGGCTCTTAGTGGCCCTTGTTCCTCCCGTATGACCTCACCCAAGTGTTGACATCCGCTGCTGGAAGCCTTTAACTCATGCTGGCTGCACTTGGCATCTGTATATCAAGTTGTGGCTCCTGTCTTGGGTTGCTTCCAAAACAATGGTGGTCCCAAGTGTGTGAACCAGTGGCAACCGTAAAGTCCTGGACAGTAGTGCTGGAATCCCCAAATGAAATGTCCAATGGCCAAGGCTTGGATTACATGTGATTCTTGAAAATCCATGTGGGTGTCCCACCCTTGTGATCATTTATCTGTGTTTCACCCTCTGATCATCTGTTGAGAAGTGTTAACATTAGTTGCCTTCTCAAGGCTAATAAAAAGAAAATATGAGTTATGGCTGACTAGGTGAATCCAGTTATGAATGATTAGGAGTTTGCCATGTTATTATCAATAGATTAGTGGCTTGAAATAAAAAAAAAATATTGACTGCAGAGCCCAAATTACTTTCTCTGATGCCTGGCTTTCAGACAAATCATTGTGTCTTTTGCCAAATTGAGCTGTGACAGGTGACTTGAATTACATAAGGGAATAAGGTATATGACATAGCTACTCCTGGGATAGAACGGTTGATTTTATACATGTGGGAAGAACATGGTTGTAAATCCTATCCTAACATGTCCAGAGGGTTTAGTGTTGTCATACCCTGTGTGCCCATCTACTGAGTAGTATATCTCACAGGATTAAGTTAATGTGCTCATAGCTTCTACAAATCCACTCCCAGCTGTCAGAAAATGCAGCATTATTACAGTTTTTTAAGCTTAGATGGTGCATTTTTTGTTCAGACCTTATTTTCTTAACTCGGTTAAAGGTGAGAAATACTACAGCTGGATGTTCTCCACAATGGGCTCCTCTCCATGAAGGGAAGTGCTGGCACTCTTGCACACACTTCTCACCCCTGCTTTCTCTCATCATTTTAAGATGCTGCAAAATTTGTCAAAAGATTATTATTTCTAGTATTTACTGTCAACTGCTGTATACTTTTCCAATTAGTTCCATGGAATAAATTATATTTCAGTAGGCAAGATGTGTTTTTATGCAATTCAGTACTCAGTCCATTGGAATCAAAATATTTTCATGGTTTTGGGGTAATAATTTTGTATTCTTATCTGTACATTAATATTTAATTAGTATGTGGTCATGCAGTATTTTAATGAGCTGTTGAGTAATAACTGACTCAACATTTTTTACTGGTAATTTTTTTGTGTAAAATGCAATATATACATGATGAAATAGATAAATTGGAAGTGTTGGACCGTAACTCAACCTTGGTTTATGTAATGTGCTCTCTTGACATGTCTGAACAAACCCAATGTAACGAAGAGACAAAGTACTAAAGGTGTGGCACTTTTATCATCGTGTGCATTGCTGTGACTTTGGGACCCCATCAGTAGCAAACTATTAAAAATCTTTATATAATGCTTTCCTCCATGAAACCTGACACATACATCATTTCATAATTGAAAATATAGGTTAATTTATCGTTTGAAATTCTGTATAGGATGTTATGCTGGTGGGCAGAAATGTACTTTTATTTATTTTGTTAAAAATAAAACAGGTAGAACAGAGTTAAGTGAAGAATATTTTTTTCACTTCATTGCTTTTTTTTTTTCTTTTTCAAACGAAGTATTAATGACTGATGGTTAACTTTTGAGTTCTGAATTAATTGATATTTAGAGATACAATAAGACCTAAGTGAGATCTTATAATTTTACTGTCAATTAGAGGGTGTTATTTTTTTCTAATTTCAATATGCTAATTTTCTTCTACAACAAAAATTCAAGAAGTTTTGCAGTCATGGGTGCCTTCCAACTCTAGAATGGTGGAGCAATGTTTTGGCAAAGAGTGGAGCATCGACATAAACATCATGTTTCAAATTTACTTCTTTGGCGCTAGGTAACTCTTGCCTAATTTTTTGAAATCTTGAGTCACAGATCAAGTATTCATTTACTGAACCTCATTGATTTTGTTTGTAATTACTGAGCACTCCACTTTTATATAATTTGCCACCAACTTTCCCCTTTTTAAATTTTAATTAAACAAATTCAATTGGTTTCTCTTTAAGGTCAGAAATATTCCAACAAGACTCATACTATTTAAAAGTAATTGAGATTTATTCACTTTCCAATTTTCCTGACAGTCAGCTGGCAGAGCTCTCATCATTTCCAGTGGTATCTCTTAAACTTCTTGAATTATTTACACATGCCAGAAAATGTAACACTTTCAAGCACAGGCATCATGTGGCAACCACTTCTTATATGTAGTCATTGTCAAGCAGATCAAAGATGCTGTGCAGGATGTTGGCCACACACTGAGATGTTTTGATGGGGTGTATGTGTGTGAGGGTTTAATTGTTTTTATTATAGGAGCCATTTTCAACTAATTTACTTTTTCATTTTATCTTCATCCATTGCCCTTTATTCATCAGCATACTGTCTAAAACGGTGAAGCCACAGTCTTCAGAATCAAAAATATTATGTTCTTATTACTAATTTATTTATACATTAAACAAGCAAGGGTAACAAGCAAGTTAATCACTATGGTCACATAAAAGAATATGGTTTCAAAGATGTGTGATGACAAAACACGGCCAAGCTTGTCAGGCGGGAGAGACAGGAGTACCACACATGTTACCCTGTTTCAAGGGTATTACAGAATTCAAATAGTTTTATGTTAAGGCCAATTTTGATGAATACATGTTATACTATACCAGGTTTGCCCTTTAATGTAATGACCTTACTCTTGTAGTAATATTTTCAACTTAAAAAAAGAAGACTACCTTGCATGGATGTATAAAAAGCATGGAAACCTAGTGTGTTCTATATTGTGTGTACCAGATAACAAAACATTTGTATCTGGGTGAGCATACTTTAACAAGGTAAGATATATATCAAAGATTATTATTATTATTATTATTTTTTTTTTTTATTATTATTTTTTTTTTAGAATATGGCTTTAGAAATAATGTCTGAGTGTCTGAACCATGTGGAACTAAGTCATTTTCATCTTCCCCCCCACAAGTGCCTAAATCTCAATGACGTGATTTTCCTCTACTGCTTCACTAACCCTCGAACACTGTCCAAACGCCTCTGGTCGGGTATAGCTTTCCTACATTGGCCTGTCTCCGTTCATGCCCCTGTGGCGTATGACCTTTGATACCTGGCACATTTCATTTCCCTATTAACTTTCCCGTCAGACCTCCTCGTGGTTAGCTTCTCAGCATGTAATACACTTTTCCCTCAGTTTCACCCTGGGGGCTATGTGGTGCAGTGGTTAGCACACTCGGCTCACAACTGAGAGAGCCCAGGTTCGATTCCCGGGCGGAGTGGAAAAATTTGGGTAGCTTTTCTGATACCCTATGCCCCTGTCCACCCAGCAGTGAATGGGTACCAGGTATTAATCGGGGGATCTGTTCACTTCTATAATTCCTTCCCCTTCTGTCTCTCTCCGACATATGACCACAGATGTTGCGCCGACTAAACAAAACTTTCTTTTTCAGCTTCACCCTAGCAACTTGGCAACACACCATTCTCTCTCATGCCTCACCCACTGTGTTGTCTTGCAGTGTAGCCAGAATAAAGGGTACTCATTAAACTCTTCCAATTATACAAATTTTCTTCTAACATAGATTTCTCCAGTCTTAACCTTTGACATTCACCCCCCAGGCATCCTAATTCTTCATGATGTTACCATTATTCTCTCTCTCTCTCTCTCTCTCTCTCTCTCTCTCTCTCTCTCTCTCTCTCTCTCTCTCTCTCTCTCTCTCTCTCTCTCTCTCTCTCTCTCTCTCAAAGTTAAGCTTAATTTACAGTTCATTATTTTGTTTATTTTGCAGATCTTAGTGAACAGTAAATATGAAGAGTCCATGGAATCATATTTATGGCTTTCTTTTATGATTCTCTTGGACTAAATAAGTGTAGGGGGTCAATTTTCACATGGATAAGAGATAAAGTAAGATTTGGGGCATATGCTATAGCTGCGCGTGACCTCGGTGCTCATCTCTGTAGCATTGGCCTTTCTTACGAGTAGATCTATATTCCTCAAGGATGCTGTAGTTTTTGGGGGGAGACATCAATTATAATACAGTACTATCTATCAATTCAATATTCACGTATGCTGTAGTTTTGGGGGAGAGAGATCAATTATAATACGGTACTATCTATCAGTTCAAAGATGGTCTGAGTTAAGCTGAATCTGTTTTTGAAGATAATAGTATACTTATAGGAGGTCTGGAGTTAATGTGGGAGATTAGATTATCAAAACGGAAACACAATATTTCAGTGTATTAAAACCTTCTATTGATATACCACTGGATGAATTTTGTGTGTTCCGTACAGCATTCCACCACTGCAATGTTTCCCTAGTCAAAATTATAAAGATGCCAGCTGGATTAAATTTAAGTGGACTGTTCGACATCGTACATACCATTCACCATTATTATTATTTAGACGTCTATTTTAGCACTAGAGGCAAATTAATTTCATAGCCAAATCAAAGTCTTATGACAACATCCACTCACTACATTGACCTACGTGTAAAGTCCCATGTTACTTCATCATTACTCATTTACTAGCCATCAGCTGCGATTTCAATAATAATAAAATAGAGAAAGAAATAGCATAGGTCCGTCGCCGGCAAACTAGCGCGGCAAAACCCAGGAGGAAGCAGTTACGTCTTGACTACTAATCCATTTTCACGTGAATTCTAACACATGAGGGGCCGAGCAGACTAATCCATTTTCACGGGAGTTCTAACACTAGTGAAGGGCCCATCACCTCCACGACAGCCTTGAAGCATGAGGAGGAGAACTTTGAAGACGTGGAGACTTCGTAGGTGGAGGATATTAAGAAATAGAGTAAGAAAACAAGGAAGGAGGTGAGTGTGTGTGTGTGTGTGTGACAGCTGATGGTGGTTTGTAGGGGGCATGGAACTAGTTTTGGGGTTGTATTCTTGAACATTTCGGCACCAAACCTCACATATGACAAGGCTTTCGTAGGAGTTTGGGGCAGTTCCAGAGGTAGTTTTATGAGCTTTCTGGTAGTTTGACCCTTCTTCTGTATCATGAACCTGGAAAGACACTCATTATAGAACCCGACTGATCTCGTTTTTGGTCTGTAGAGATAGTTAATGTGAGAGGAGGAACCGTCTGGCCTTTTATTTCTTCCTTTCTACCTGCAAGTGAAGGCGGTCGTTGTTCTTTGAAGGTTAGAAAATATATGACAACAGAGGAACACTTGGTTGAGTAGGAAACGAAGCATCTGAGCGTTAATTAAAGTACCAGTGATTGCCCGAGTACGCTGCTGATTTGCCCTTCGCTGCCTCCATTTCCCCCTCTTCCTCCTTCCTCCACCTCCCTTACCCCCTATCAACCCCCTCCCTTCTCCTCCCCCTTCCCCCCAACTTGATGCCCCCTCGTTGGTCGTTGGTGGTTAAGCGGTTTGGGTACCGGTTGCTCTATTACAACTCCAGGTGGGACGGGATGATTAATAGGTCTGTTACTATTGGTAATGGTAAAAGTAAAGATAATTTGAGTGTACGCTGTAGCTGCGCGTGGCGGCGGTGCTCTTCTCCGTACTTCCCGTTGGCATACGTTCTCTTGCCCCTACGAACCAGCATTGCCAAATTATCGTATTAACCACATATCGTATCTATCATTTTTATGCCTCAAACTCTCGTACCTGCACAAGTAACGTGAGAAAATCAAAGTTAGTGCTAAAACTGTTGAATATTGATGTTTTTCGTTCTTTGTTGTTATAGTTATCGGTCAGAAACTACGAAAATGAAATGCGATGAGTACGATAATTTTGGCAACGCTGCTTTGAACCTGATGTGGGAGAAAAAATTATTATTATTAACCCACTAATTACCCGACACAGGGCCAGTGTAACATCCGGGTTGCCACAGTTTACCTTCCCCAGGTTTCCCCAGGGTGGGCTGCACGCCGACTGTCCAGGCCGCCGGGATTCGAACCCAGTCGCCATCAGGGAAGTTAACCACTGCACCACGGAGGCAGTGATGGACTTTACGATAATCACAGTCAAGTTACTTCACACATATAGAGTAGTAGTAATAGTAGTAGTAGCAGTAGTAGTTAAGTAGTAATAGCAGTAGTAGTAGTAGTAGTAGTAGTAGTAGTAGTAGTATATCGTAGTGATAAAAGTAGTATTTAGCCTACTAGCTATAATAAAAACGCAATAATAGCAGTCATTATGAAGTACGTACAAAGTTAAAGAAGTATGCATTCATGGGTAATATGTATAGCGGCTGTTTACGTACTTAAAATCCCCACATCAATCCATAAAATAAAGAAACGTCACAGGCAACCCACTCATTGACGAAACGCACGACCAGTTAGCCAGTGTGCCGTATTCTCAAATCCAGATCTGAAGTTAGGAAGATTAAATAGATCGAGATGATGAAGAATATAGCTAGCGACTACATATACTTCCTCACTTAATTATTGTGTGCTGGCTACCGCTGGAACACTTGAACACAACGAAATAAAAGGTTTTCATCGCTTACAATACAGGAACACTTGAACACAACGAAATAAAAGGTTTTCATCGCTTACAATACAGGAACACTTGAACACAACGAAATAAAAGGTTTTCATCGCTTACAATACAGGAACACTTGAACACAACGAAATAAAAGGTTTTCATCGCCTACAATACAGGAACACTTGAACACAACGAAATAAAAGGTTTTCATCGCCTACAATACAGGAACACTTGACCACAACGAAATAAAAGGTTTTCATCGCTTACAATACAGGAACACTTGAACACAACGAAATAAAAGGTTTTCATCGCTTACAATACAGGAACACTTGAACACAACGAAATAAAAGGTTTTCATCGCTTACAATACAGGAACACTTGAACACAACGAAATAAAAGGTTTTCATCGCTTACAATACAGGAACACTTGAACACAACGAAATAAAAGGTTTTCATCGCTTACAATACAGGAACACTTGAACACAACGAAATAAAAAGGTTTTCATCGCTTACAATACAGGAACACTTGAACACAACGAAATAAAAGGTTTTCATCGCTTACAATACAGGAACACTTGAACACAACGAAATAAAAGGTTTTCATCGCTTACAATACAGGAACACTTGAACACAACGAAA
Source organism: Eriocheir sinensis (assembly GCF_024679095.1). Taxonomy (NCBI): domain Eukaryota; kingdom Metazoa; phylum Arthropoda; class Malacostraca; order Decapoda; family Varunidae; genus Eriocheir; species Eriocheir sinensis. Next base: position 6,837,677 of record NC_066574.1, on the reverse strand, counting down.
TAAAAGGTTTTCATCGCTTACAATACAGGAACACTTGAACACAACGAAATAAAAGGTTTTCATCGCTTACAATACAGGAACACTTGAACACAACGAAATAAAAGGTTTTCATCGCTTACAATACAGGAACACTTGAACACAACGAAATAAAAGGTTTTCATCGCTTACAATACAGGAACACTTGAACACAACGAAATAAAAGGTTTTCATCGCTTACAATACAGGAACACTTGACCACAACGAAATAAAAGGTTTTCATCGCTTGCAAAACACTCGCGCGCTTGATCCCCGCCAGACCAACCTAACGGCGTCCGCGGGTAGTCATGCAGAGATCATGGCATCATAGGTGGCGGCATATCACAGTGACGCAGCAGTGTTGGGGTAGGGCAGGGCAGGGCGGCGGCCTTGGGAGGGGCATAGGAGTGTAGCGTTCACCGTGCAACAATGATTCCCAGATACCACGGTCAGATCAGCTTAATTAACGTTGATATGCTTTCCACTCGTATAGGAGATATTGATAAGTTTTAGATCACAAGGTGGACTGAATGCCATTATCTGTGTTTGCGATAGCTTTGGAGGCATTAAAAGATGTGTGCTGAGTACACTAAGCTCTGGTAACGCTGCGTAACAAGTGCCGCTGGCTGCCTCCAACCCCCAACCAATTGACTTGAAGGGTGGTGCTTGTGTGTGTGTGTGTGTGTGTGTGTGCTGCCAGACGAGTAAGTAGGTGTGTCCCCGAGCATCCCAGTGAGCCCGTGTACTTGTCAGTGTTGTGGTGCTTGCAGTGTGTTCCTGACACGGTCGATATTCTTAGACGCAACCACCTCTCACAGCAACACGTCAGTAAGGGTATCAGTCGGGTTCTCATGAGCAAGGCCTTGATTAAGAGTATCTCCATAGAGAAATACATATTCGCATATTACTGTTTGTACTACAATCTTTTCTATTGCAGTTATTTTTATTGCGAATACTCCTGTGCCGAATACTAATGACGACGTTGATTTAATTGGTATGTGATTATGCATGGATGTTGCACTATATGAATATCGAAATTCTTCACATCCAGTATCCATACTATAATCAAGATCGATCTTGACTATGATAAGCTCTGAAGACACTCGAAATATTCACATACCGCACATGTGTGTGTGTGTGTGTGTGTGTGTGTGTGTGTGTGTGTGTGTAATTCACCACGGCCTGATCACAAGTTGGACTCGCTTTCGCCAGCAGGCACCCTCCCGACACGAGCAAGTGCATGCTCATTATCATCGATCTCTGGGTACTGCCAGGACCTCACACACCACACACTCCATCCCCCTTGCTCAAGGGGGGACAGTAACCACTCCTAATCAACGGAAAGAATCCGGCCTGAGCGGGACTCGAACCACCGCCTGTTTGGCCTTCAAGCCTGAGAGAGAGAGAGAGAGAGAGAGAGAGAGAGAGAGAGAGAGAGAGAGAGAGAGAGAGAGAGAGAGTGTGTGTGTGTGTGTGTGTGTGTGTGTGTGTGTGTGTGTGTCATTCACTCACGGTCCACTCTCGTGCTAAACTCGTGATCGCCAGCCAATACCCTCCCGGACGGAGTTTTCCATAGATCAGTGGACCGATTCTGTCAGCAATAAACTTTTCGGCCTGAGCAAGGCGTGGACCAGTCTGCTGTGTGTTTACGTTAGATGTGCCAAGACGGCCGTGTTGGCAACGCATTCAGAGACCACGTTGGGACGCTTGATATTCACAGGAACACTTGCAAATTTCAAAGCACAGAAGCGCCGCTTGATCGTTGCCTACATTCACTAAGCAAGGCAAAGTGAGAACATCAGCTTCTACCAGAGTGTGATTCCGTCAAACACAATGCACACCTTCGTGTCGCCCCGCCTGGCCGGGTGAACCTCCGGAAGCTGACGACTCTTGTGTTCTGCGTCAGTGGACCAAATAGCTACACTGCAGTTATTTTAGTCAGGCACGTCAGCGAGAGGGTGTTTCAGATGTGTGTGGCACTTATTCTTCACAAAAACAAAATAAAGTATTCCTAGAACCATCTTACCTCATGCGAATTAAGAATTTGACGGTTTTAAAATTGTCTTTCTGTTAGTCGGTTTGTTTGTTCAGCGCCAGCATCGAAACTAGCAGCGCTTTCACCGAAGAGTTTTCTACAAAGATACACGTATTTATATGGATTATTAACACAGATTTTCAGACAACACAGACGCTATAGTCCAGACTAATCATTCAGGTATAAGGAAAGGCCCACACAGTATTATGTGGTGGGTGTAGTCCCTAGCTGACGGGCTGCCTCGTGTGACCCCCAGAGCCCCCTGCGCGGCGCCATGCTGGTGGAGGCGCTGCTGGCGGTGATGCTGTTGGTGCTGCTGGCCTTCTACCTTAGCAGGGACCCGCCGGGGCTGCCTCCAGGTGGGTCACATTGAAAAAAAAAAAATTAATGATAATAATAATAATAATAATAATAATAATAATAATAATAATAATAATAATAATAATAATAATAATAATAATAATAATAATAACAATAAGTAGTAGTAGCAGTAGTAGTAGTAGTAGTAGTAGTAGTAGTAGTAGTAGTAGTAGTAGTAAGAAGAAGAAGAAGAAGAAGAAGTTGAACAAGAAGAAGAAGAAAACAAAAAAACAAGAAAGAAAAATGTCACAATTAACTCCATCGCCTCTTCCATGCATATAACACCGTTCTTTCACTCTAACTAAGCATTACGCAATAAACATATAGGCATAGCATATTGCAGTGACTTCGACATTCTTTCGCTTTGCAGAGCTAGGATCTTACATAGCTATAAATTCCTCATTAACTGGTCAATACATATAATTACACTACGTCTTCTTCACCAAAGCCGTAACCCTTTTTAATGTCTTCTGCCAGGCCCGCGGAAGTACCCCATCATCGGCAGCTTAACATTTTGTCATTCGATAGAATCCTGCAGGAGGCTAAAGAAAGAATACGGAGACACATTTGGGTAAGACGGATCTGTATATTCTGTGTGTATGTGTGTGTGTGTGTGTGTCCGATGCAATGAAGAAAGAAAAAAGAAAGCAAGTATATATATCTCAATTTCACGTCGGTCAGTGTTAACCCGGTAGCAGCGACGGGCCAAATTTGTGGCTTTACTGTGTACCAGCGACGGGCCACATTTTTGCCATGATATAACCCCCCCTAAATAGATGATGCATAAACTGATCACAAATGCATTGATTTTTTCTCATTTTTCTCGCTTAGAGGGAAGGGCCTTTAAGAAACATGATCCCCGCAGCTTCCGGGTTAATAATAATATGTTCAACAGGAGTGTGATATAAAAGAGAGATAAAGAAATAGGTGGTGAAATTATATACTAGTTGAATTAATGCAAACTGAGGTGGATTTACACGTTAGGATAGTAGGCTATATATAAGGATTCACCTATAGGAAAACACATATAGTTCATCACGTTCTTTTTCTTTTCTTTTATTCTGTATATCATCATCATCATCTTATTTTAATTCTCTTCCATATTCCGTTACGATCTGTGTCCTTTGATTGACTGACTGACTGATTGATTAACTAACTGACTGAGGTATATTGTTGATAAAATAGGTAGTATAACAGATGGGAGTTCCTGCTATCTATCCTAACCCCCTAGCAATGTGTATCTCCTATTCCCCTTCCAGCTTGCGCCACGGGAGTCAGCGTTTGGTCTTCTTGTGCAACAGTAAGACGATCAGGGAGGCGTTCTCGAGGTATGAATTCAACGATCGACCAGACTGGAAGTTTCCCAATTTTTTGTCGGAGGGAAAAGTGGCAGGTAAGGGATAGAGAAGGATATAAGTAGTAAGAATGTCATGCAAGAGAGAGGAATAAGTATACTGACATAGTTGAAATAAGGGAAACTGAGGTGGATCGACACATTTGGATACTTACATTGATACAAATATATTGACTACCAGTAGGCTATCCTCTTTTTCTTTTTGTTCTATATTTTCATCATCTTTTAATTCTCTTCCATATTTCATTGTGATCTTTGTCCTGTCATTATCATCATTTTCACTGCTATAATACCACGATGGGAATTTTATCCATTTACAAACATTTTCAGCATTTTAGAGTTTGTCAGAAATATCCCTCCTCGCTTCTTCCTTCCTTCCCTCCTTCCCCTATTCCACCACGTGACTTTTTCTTTCTTTTTAGTTAGGCTACGGATGTGCTCTCTTCATTTAGTATACAACGATTATTTTTTGTTATTGATATGACACCCCAGACAGAGTATAGCCACCCCTTGCTCTCATCATCTCACCCTCCTCTCAAATATCCCTCCTCTCTCCTTCCTCCCCTCCTTCCCCTCTTCCAAGACGTAACTTTTTATAGGTACGGATGTCCTCTCTTCATTTAGTGTAGGAAGGCTTTTTTTTTAAGTATGACACCCCAGACGTAGTGTTGCCGCCCCTTGCCCTCCTCATCCCACCCTCTTCTCAAGTTCTCAACCTTCTTCAGGAGTCATCTTCAGCAGCGGGGAGCGGTGGCAAACACTTCGTCGGTTCCTGCTGCGCAACCTCCGCGACCTGGGCATGGGCACGTCCCGCCTGGATGACGTCATCGTGCGGGAGGCGGAGGGGCTCGTGCAGGACTTCAGGACCTACGCCAATAAACCATCCTTCTTCCCGCCCTCCATCAACACCGCGGCGCTCAATGTTATCTGGCAGCTGGTGGCGAGTGAGTGACGCTACGCATGATTTTTTAAGCGTCGTACTATAGCCCTAAGTCTATATACACCAAGTCAAGTCATACACAGGTTTGTGGGAGGAGACACGGCCGAGGCGTGGTTTATGCATGACACTGCTTGAAGCCAAACTAGAGAATGTAGAAACAGGGATTTAGAGAAAAAGAGGACAGCGGACAAATTTAAATCAATCACTTCAACATGCCCACCCTCACATCCCACACCGCCGTTTGTAGGCATTGAAATTACAGTCACGCAATAGCACAATAAAAAGACATATTTTTTCGTCAGTGGCTTGCCTGAACGCGCTGTGAAAGGAGGCGAGAATGCACATCCAGAGTGCACAAACGGCCCCAACTTCAGTCACCCTTGAACTGGCGGGTATTTTTTTTTTGGCTTCAAGTGACGTCATCCCGCTCCTCAGCCCAAAACCGCCTCCTGCGCGTATCGGTCGCAGTTTTGAAGCAGAGTGACTTGACTTGGTATATATAGACTTAGCTATAGCCCGTGTTTGTAAATGTCTCGGCGCCTCAGTTCGCCTGTTTGCAAAACCTCTCGTGGAAGTTGCTGGGGTTTTCGCGGACTGTTTTGTGTTACTGGTACGTGATAGTTTTACACGACTTCTGCACCTTTGAACTGGGAAACCTACTGTAATAATTAATATACCCATGAATACTTCAGATTCTCACGGCAATGCATCGACGCAGCAAATGAAGTGAACAAAATGCTTCTTCATTAGGTTAAAATTCTCACTCAGGTATATAGATGTAATACTTCCACTGTACAATAGTTTAGTCTTACCTCATTTAGAATATGCGGTACGGTTTGGGCTCCCCACCACGCAAAGGACGGTGTGAAACGCTGGGCAACAAAGATGAACTCTTCCTTGCCCAACAAACAGTACGATGGAAGGCTCTCATCCCTTAGGCTGTTCTCTCTTGAGAAACTTCGCCTCCGACGAAAACTGATTGATTTTTCAAAATACTCAATGGTTTTATTAATAATACAAACCAGTAATAACGGCACGAAACTTAAGTGTAAACCAATAAACAAAGAGGGCACCAAATTTTTCTTCGCCAACGTTGTAGCGCGAGAATGAAATATACTCCCACCTTCATTGGTCCAGTGCAGTACGATCTAATAATTTAAAGACAAGCTCGACCACCACTTCCTTCAACCTGATACTCACTAAAGTCGAAGTGCAAAGTTTTGATGGCATTAAACATTAAATTTAAAAGAACAGCACTTATGTATAAGACAGACCACCTTGTCTGGACCAAAGGGTCTGTGTGGTTTGCTTATCTCTGGAAATCTTTGTAAATCTTGTGTTTGTGTATGCCAGTCAGTGTGTGTTAGGGACTCAGTCTTGTGTTTGTGTGTGTGCCAGTCATTGTGTTTTGAGGGACTCAGTCTTTTGTGTGTGTGTGTGTGTGTGTGTGTGTGTGTGTGTGTGTGTGTGTCTACCAGTCAGTGTGTTTTAACGGACTCAGTCTTGTGTGTGTGTGTGTATGTGTGTGTGTGTGTGTGTGTGCCAGTCAGTGTGTTTAAGGCATGGGCACTGGTTCAGGCTCAGGCTCTGGCACGGGCACTGGTTCAGGCTCAGGCTCTGGCACGGGCACTGGTTCAGGCTCAGGCTCTGGCACGGGCACTGGTTCAGGCTCAGGCTCTGGCACGGGCACTGGTTCAGGCTCAGGCTCTGGCACGGGCACTGGTTCAGGCTCAGGCTCTGGCACAGGCACTGGTTCAGGCTCAGGCTCTGGCACGGGCACTGGTTCAGGCTCAGGCTCTGGCACGGGCACTGGTTCAGGCTCAGGCTCTGGCATGGGCACTGGTTCAGGCTCAGGCTCTGGCACGGGCACTGGTTCAGGCTCAGGCTCTGGCACGGGCACTGGTTCAGGCTCAGGCTCTGGCATGGGCACTGGTTCAGGCTCAGGCTCTGGCACGGGCACTGGTTCAGGCTCAGGCTCTGGCACGGGCACTGGTTCAGGCTCTGGCACGGGCACTGGTTCAGGCTCAGGCTCTGGCACGGGCACTGGTTCAGGCTCAGGCTCTGGCACGGGCACTGGTTCAGGCTCTGGCACGGGCACTGGTTCAGGCTCTGGCTCTGGCACGGGCACTGGTTCAGGCTCAGGCTCTGGCACGGGCACTGGTTCAGGCTCAGGCTCTGGCACGGGCACTGGTTCAGGCTCAGGCTCTGGCACGGGCACTGGTTCAGGCTCAGGCTCTGGCACGGGCACTGGTTCAGGCTCAGGCTCTGGCACGGGCACTGGTTCAGGCTCAGGCTCTGGCACGGGCACTGGTTCAGGCTCAGGCTCTGGCACGGGCACTGGTTCAGGCTCTGGCTCTGGCACGGGCACTGGTTCAGGCTCAGTCTCTGGCACGGGCACTGGTTCAGGCTCAGGCTCTGGCACGGGCACTGGTTCAGGCTCAGGCTCTGGCACGGGCACTGGTTCAGGCTCAGGCTCTGGCACGGGCACTGGTTCAGGCTCAGGCTCTGGCACGGGCACTGGTTCAGGCTCAGGCTCTGGCACGGGCACTGGTTCAGGCTCAGGCTCTGGCACGGGCACTGGTTCAGGCTCAGGCTCTGGCACGGGCACTGGTTCAGGCTCTGGCTCTGGCACGGGCACTGGTTCAGGCTCAGTCTCTGGCACGGGCACTGGTTCAGGCTCTGGCACGGGCACTGGTTCAGGCTCAGTCTCTGTCACGAGCACTGGTTCAGGCTCTGGCACGGGCACTGGTTCAGGCTCTGGCACGGGCACTGGTTCAGGCTCAGTCTCTGTCACGAGCACTGGTTCAGGCTCTGGCACGGGCACTGGTTCAGGCTCAGGCTCTGGCACGGGCACTGGTTCAGGCTCTGGCACGGGCACTGGTTCAGGCTCTGGCACGGGCACTGGTTCAGGCTCAGTCTCTGTCACGAGCACTGGTTCAGGCTCTGGCACGGGCACTGGTTCAGGCTCAGTCTCTGGCACGGGCACTGGTTCAGGCTCTGGCACGGGCACTGGTTCAGGCTCAGGCTCTGGCACGGGCACTGGTTCAGGCTCAGTCTCTGGCACGGGCACTGGTTCAGGCTCAGGCTCTGGCACGGGCACTGGTTCAGGCTCAGGCTCTGGCACAGGCACTGGTTCAGGCTCAGGCTCTGGCACGGGCACTGGTTCAGGCTCAGTCTCTGGCACGGGCACTGGTTCAGGCTCAGGCTCTGGCACGGGCACTGGTTCAGGCTCAGGCTCTGGCACGGGCACTGGTTCAGGCTCAGTCTCTGTCACGAGCACTGGTTCAGGCTCTGGCACGGGCACTGGTTCAGGCTCAGTCTCTTGTCACGAGCACTGGTTCAGGCTCAGGCTGTGTTTGTGTGTGTGCCGGTCATTGTGTTTTAACGGACTCAGTCTTGTGTTTGTGTGCACTGTGTTCAGGCTCAGGCTCTCAGGCTGTGTTTGTGTGTGTGCCGGTCATTGTGTTTTGAGGGACTCAGTCTTGTGTTTGTGTGTGTGTGTGTCCGTGTTTTTTAGCGGACTCAGTCTTGTGTTTGTGTGTGTGTGTCAGTGTGTTTTAACAGACTCAGTCTTGTGTTTGTGTGTGTGCCAGTCAGTGTGTTTTAACGGACTCAGTCTTGTGTTTGTGTGGCTCAGGCTGTGTTTGTGTGTGTGCCAGTCAGTGTGTTTTAACAGACTCAGTCTTGTGTTTGTGTGTGTGCCAGTCAGTGTGTTTTAACAGACTCAGTCTTGTGTTTGTGTGTGTGCCAGTCAGTGTTTTTTAACAGACTCAGTCTTGTGTTTGTGTGTGTGTGTCAGTGTGTTTTAACAGACTCAGTCTTGTGTTTGTGTGTGTGTGTCAGTGTGTTTTAACAGACTCAGTCGTGTTTGTGTGTGTGCCAGTCAGTGTGTTTTAACGGACTCAGTCTTGTGTTTGTGTGGCTCAGGCTGTGTTTGTGTGTGTGCCAGTCATTGTGTTTTGAGGGACTCAGTCTTGTGTTTGTGTGTGTGTGTGTCAGTGTGTTTTAACAGACTCAGTCTTGTGTTTGTGAGTGTGTGTGTGTGCCAGTCAGTGTGCTTTAACGGACTCAGTCTTGTGTTTGTGTGTGTGTGTGTGTCAGTGTGTTTTAACAGACTCAGTCATGTGTGTGTGTGTGTGTGTGTGTGTGTGTGTGTGCCAGTGTGAGTGTATGTGCCAGTCAGTGTGTTTTAACAGACTCAGTCTTGTGTTTGTGTGTGTGTGTGTCAGTGTGTTTTAACAGACTCAGTCATGTGTGTGTGTGTGTTTGTGTGTGTGCCAGTCAGTGTGTTTTAACAGACTCAGTCTTGTGTTTGTGTGTGTGTGTGTCAGTGTGTTTTAACGGACTCAGTCTTGTGTTTGTGTGTGTGTGTGTCAGTGTGTTTTAACGGACTCAGTCTTGTGTTTGTGTGTGTGTGCCAGTCAGTGTGTTTCACCGGACGCTGGCACGGGCACTGGTTCAGGCTCAGGCTCTGGCACAGGCACTGGTTCAGGCTCAGGCTCTGGCACAGGCACTGGTTCAGGCTCAGGCTCTGGCACGGGCACTGGTTCAGGCTCAGGCTCTGGCACGGGCACTGGTTCAGGCTCAGGCTCTGGCACGGGCACTGGCTCAGGCTCTGGCACAGGCACTGGTTCAGGCTCAGGCTCTGGCACGGGCACTGGTTCAGGCTCAGGCTCTGGCACGGGCACTGGTTCAGGCTCAGGCTCTACTGGTTCAGGCTCAGGCGCACCGGCACTGGTTCAGGCTCAGGCTCTGGCACGGGCACTGGTTCAGGCTCAGGCTCTGGCACGGGCACTGGTTCAGGCTCAGGCTCTGGCGGGGGCACTGGTTCAGCTCTGGCACGGGCACTGGTTCTGGCTCAGGCTCTGGCACGGGCACTGGTTCAGGCTCAGGCTCTGGCACGGGCACTGGTTCAGGCTCAGGCTCTGGCACGGGCACTGGTTCAGGCTCAGGCTCTGGCACGGGCACTGGTTCAGGCTCAGGCTCTGGCACGGGCACTGATTGAGGCTCAGGCTCTGGCACTGGTTCAGGCTCAGGCTCTGGCACGGGCACTGGTTCAGGCTCAGGCTCTGGCACGGGCACTGGTTCAGGCTCAGGCTCTGGCACGGGCACTGGTTCAGGCTCAGGCTCTGGCACGGGCACTGGTTCAGGCGCACTGGTTCAGGCTCGGCACTGGTTCAGGCTCAGGCTCTGGCACGGGCACTGGTTCAGGCTCAGGCTCTGGCACGGTTCAGGCACTGGTTCAGGCTCAGGCACTGGTTCAGGGGGCACTGGTTCAGGCTCAGGCTCTGGCACGAGCACTGGTTCAGGCTCGCACTGGTTCAGGGCTCTGGCACGGGCACTGGTTCAGGGTCAGGCTCTGGCACGGGCACTGGTTCAGGCTCAGGCTCTGGCACGGGCACTGGTTCAGGCTCAGGCTCTGGCACGGGCACTGGTTCAGGCTCTGGCACGCTCTGGCAAAGGCACTGGTTCAGGCTCAGGCTCTGGCACGGGCACTGGTTCAGGCTCAGGCTCTGGCACGGGCACTGGTTCAGGCTCAGGCTCTGGCACGGGCACTGGTTAAGGCTCAGCCTATGGCAAGGGCACAGGTTCAGGCTCAGGCTCTGGCACGGGCACTGTTTCAGGCTCAGGCTCTGGCACGGGCACTGGTTCAGGCTCAGGCTCTGGCACGGGCACTGGTTCAGGCTCAGGCTCTGGCACGGGCACTGGTTCAGGCTCAGGCTCTGGCACGGGCACTGGTTCAGGCTCAGGCTCTGGCACGGGCACTGGTTCAGGCTCAGGCTCTGGCACGGGCACTGGTTCAGGCTCAGGCTCTGGCACGGGCACTGGTTCAGGCTCAGTCTCTGGCACGAGCACTGGTTCAGGCTCAGGCTCTGGCACGGGCACTGGTTCAGGCTCAGGCTCTGGCACGGGCACTGGTTCAGGCTCAGTCTCTGGCACGGGCACTGGTTCAGGCTCAGCTCTGGCACGGGCACTGGTTCAGGCTCAGGCTCTGGCACGGGCACTGGTTCAGGCTCAGGCTCTGGCACAGGCACTGGTTCAGGCTCAGGCTCTGGCACGGGCACTGGTTCAGGCTCAGGCTCTGGCACGGGCACTGGTTCAGGCTCAGGCTCTGGCACGGGCACTGGTTCAGGCTCAGGCTCTGGCATGGGCACTGGTTCAGGCTCAGGCTCTGGCACGGGCACTGGTTCAGGCTCAGGCTCTG
>NC_066574.1:6756768-6821768 GCF_024679095.1 Eriocheir sinensis | reverse complement strand
GGCCCCCGCGTGTCTGGTCCCGCAGGAGGCCGTGAGGGAGCACCGCGCCTCCCTGGACCCCGCCAGCCCCAGGGACGTGCTGGACGAGTTCCTGCTGGAGATGGAGAACCGCAAGGACGAACCCAACTCGGTCTTTAACGGTAGGCAACACACACACACACACACACACACACACACACCAGAAAACATAGTTTCTGAGGCGAGTTTAGCTATTTCAGTTTCCTGTCTCACCTCATATCTCTGCGTACAGCTACTTCTTCCAGAAGGCCAGTGGAGTTTTTTTTTTTTTATCTATTTGTTCAATGTTATGATTTTTCTTCGTTATTAGGTTAAATGTACATGTAACCTTTCAAAACCTATCACCCGATTAAATCGAGACAACCGTATCTCTCTCTCGATAGGTGGACAGAGAGAGAGAGAGAGAGAGAGAGAGAGAGAGAGAGAGAGAAATAGAATTAGATAGAAAAAGAAAGAGATAGAAAGATTCATATGCTGTGTTCTCTGGGTTGTCTCCGCAGAGCAGGACCTGATCAAGACCATTTTTGACCTGTTCGCGGCCGGCTACGACACCACGTCCAACATGACGCGCTGGATCATCCTGCACATGGCCCACCGGCCCGCGGTGCAGCGGCGCGTGCAGGAGGGGCTGGACAGGGTGGTGCCCCGCGACACGCTGCCCTCCCACGCCCACCGCCAACAGTACGTCCCCCCCCCCTCTCTCTCTCTCTCTCTCTCTCTCTTCGTGCTGGTTTGCCTATACTCCTTCCCGCTGCTCCTCTTGATTGAATTCACAGTGGAGGCAAGGTTGCAAGCGTAAGGTGAGCTGTGTGTTCACGGTACAATGTGTGGGGGCGGAAATAACGCCTTTTGAAGGGACATCGGCGATCATGGAGCGCCATACATTCCTTTCAAACGTGTTCCTCACGAGATATAGGCCACTAACTCTCCTACACCAGTACCCAGCAAAAGACTGTCCATAAACTCCATTCTGTGTAGCCCTCCTGCTCTCACTCCTAACCTGCCGTTCCTTCCCTGCCCTTCCCTTCCTGCGTGGCGGGGCGCAGGCTGCCATACCTGGACGCCGTGTTGAACGAGGTGCTGCGCGTGTCCTTGGTGGCGGCGATTGGCGTCCCTCATGCCGCGGCGCACGACACCTACCTCGACAACTACTTCATTCCAAAGGTGAGGAAACCGATCTCCGAGGAATGTGGTGAGGGCTCTTGTGATGCGGCCATGACTCAACTAACTGGGAGGAAGGGAAAAGAAGGGAATAATGGAGTGGAAGTGGCCCTGGGTAGAGTTTGTATAGTATGAAAAACAAGTGCATGATGTGTAAATATGTTCCTAACCCAACAGGCTACAGAATGATTTTGTAGTGTAAGGATTTCTTATAATACAAAACTCTCTCTCTCTCTCTCTCTCTCTCTCTCTCTCTCTCTCTCTCTCTCTCTCTCTCTCTCTCTCTCTCTCTCTCTCTCTCTCTCTCTCTACTTATCTACCTATCAGACTAGAGCAGGATATCATTATTTTTCTTTATTTCTTACACTACTGAATATTTACCGTAGTTTCAGTTTCATGGCTTGCTCTATCATACGCCGCCTTTTCGTTAAACAGACAATCACACGCACTCTTCTTTCAGGGAACTGCAATCGTCGGGTACTTCCACTTCTGTCACTTCGATCCGAACTACTGGGACGAGCCGGAGGAGTTTCGCCCTGAGCGGTTCTTGAACGAGGCTGGCAAGCTGAGTGTTCCCAAGGAGGCCTTCTTCCCCTTCGGTGCTGGTGAGGAGGCTTATGACGCTCTGTTGACATGTACTGGGTAATTAGTATAAATCCTGTATCTTCATTTCCTCCTGCCTACGACTTAAACACTTTCAAAAGAGGAGTACCTAAGTAGGCCTTCTTCCCCTTCGGTGTTGGTGAGGAGGCTTATGACGCTCTGTTGACATGTGATGGGTAGTTAGTATAAATCCTGTATCTGTATTTCCTCCTGCCTACGACTTAAACACTTTCAAAAGAGGAGTACGTAAGACACCTCTCCAAATGACTCTGGCCTTTCTGTTTAAAGCTGTTCTACTAACTCTAGTTGATGAGCAGAGCCATTGCGTTTTTTTCTTTTTATTTCCCTCAATTGTTGCGGTCTTGAATAATGAAAAAAATTGTGTACTTCGTAAAGCACTACAGGCAAATACGAAAGGTTAAAGTACTTATTTCTTAATTTCCTATTTCTTCTGGGTTCTCGTACAATGATAAAAGCATAATCAGAATGGCTGAAGTAATTTGCGGGCTTTTTTTCATTAGTTTCCTTTTTTTTGCCCTTGAACTCTTTCCTTTACTGTAAAAAAAAAAAAAATCGTCTCTTGTCACACGTATGTTTCAACTATTTCAAGAAGGGAATATCAAGACACCTCCCTAAATGGAGCTGACCCTCTCCTTGTTTTACAGCAAAGGGAGGCAGCTCAATTGCTCAAAACAAAAACAAAATCCTCTAGGCACTGCTCCAGCAAAAGAAATAAGAACGAGAGGCCAGAAGAGAGGCCAATTCCGGAAGGAGAGGTGTCCTGATACTCTCTCCCCCTTCTTGCCACTCGTTCTGTACTACATTTCTGTAATAACGCTTAACAGGCTTTTCTGTTTTCTGTTTTTGTTACCCTGGAGCTGTTCCCATTGCTCCCTCCCCCGAGTCGAGAGGGAGAGAGAGGGAGAGAGAGAGATAAACAGGTGGGTTGTGGGTGGGTAGGTAGGGAGACGGTGCTAATCTGATAACTGGCGGTCGAACTGGCAGCGCCGCACTCATGGGAATTCAGGAATCTGCCACACCTTGAACCGACTTCATACTCTGAACAGACTATAGCTTCTACTCTTCTCATAGGCAAAAGGAGCTGCCTCGGGGAATCACTTGCCAGAATGGAGCTGTACATCTTCGCTGCCGCACTCCTGCAAAATTTCACCTTCGCCATGCCCGAGGGACGCAGCGTGGACTTCACCCCGCGCCCAGTGCACAACACCAACTTGCCCAGAGACCAGGAGATCCTCATTGTGCCCAGGGACTAGCACTCTTTGAGGAGCAGCAACCTCTTCAGTAGCGGATGATTAGTAATAATGTGAATATCGGTAAATACTATTAATGCCTTATTTTGTAACACCGATGAACACTTTCTTAGTCTGTTCTTGTGGGAAGGAGATTCTGTGAACTGAGTAGCCTATATATAACTGAGTATATTACTATAATCATTATAAGAACCATGGTCTTTGATTTCTGTTAGTTTCATTTTTCACGATTTTCTTCTCGTAGCCTATTGTGAATACTCTATAAAATCTTAAAGTGGGATGAAATTCCGAATGGCGTTGTCTAGTCTTAGTGGTGGGCAGGGCGTTTGTGTCGATGAAAGTTCTACGAATAGGCAAAAAAAAAAAAAAAAAAAAAAAAAATCCACCTGGGCATTTCTCTCTTCTTATCTCGCCTTCAGTGGACACGATGCCAAGGCTCATGGAACTAGTGTGTGTGTGTGTGTGTGTGTGTGTGTGTGGTGGATGTTAATAAAGAAAAATTCATCTTGTGCCTCTTATTACGGTGGTGCATGCATGGTTATCATATCACGGGCCTGTGGGCGTGACGACTGGCCGAGCGTCACGCTACGGGCACGCTGCCTGCTGTCTCCCTTACCCCCCCCCCCCCATCCGTCCTCAGGAGGGGTGTCGGTGAAGGTGTTTTTGAGGCATTTATTTGGCAAAACCTATTATTCACAAATGGGACGTAACATAAATAAGATGTGAAAGTATGGTAGTTACATGCCCACAAGAAAAGGAGAAAAAAATAAATATGAGAATCGGTCACATCTGGCACATGCCTGACGTGCAGTGACACCACTACCACCCGGGCCACTTGGCACACCGCCTGCAGGGGCTGCGCTCAGGCATCAGGAGCACTTTAAGGCGTTTGAAAGGAAACTCACATGTCAGACAACGTTCATGTTATACTGTTACAGTCGCTAGAAACTAAGACGCCTCGACACGTTTCCTTTTGCCGCTCACCGTGTGTGTGTGTCCATTGGTTTAGCTAAAATCTGCCCTTGATCACAATTGTATTTAACTGATCTTGTACATAATGTCTGAGGCTATTGCCTAATAAATTTACCAAACAACAACAACAACCTCGGCAGCAGTGGAACGGCCGATCAGTGGCGTTCACGCCGTTCAGTAGTAATGGGCGACACTAGAGTTTTTTTCAGTAATCAATTATTTCGATTACTTTTGGGGCCAGTAATAGGTTAGTAACCGATTACTTTTCGATTACAGGCAGACCATTCATTGACGGAGCACACGACCAGTTTGCCAGAATAACCTAACGACGTCCGGTAGTCATGCAGGGATTATGACATCGCAGGTGGCGGCACATCACGGTGACGCAGCAGTGTCGGGCAGGGCAGGGCGGCGGCCTTGGGAGGGGCATAGGAGTGCAGCGTTCAGCGTGCAACAATGATTCCCAGATACCACAGTCAAATCAGCTTATTTACCGTTGATATGCTTTCCACTCTTATAGAAGATATTGATAAGCGAGTTTTAGATCATAAGTTTGAGTGAATGCCGTTATTTGTGTGAATGCGATAGCTTTGGGGGCAGTAACCGGCAGTGTTCTGAGTACAATCATCTTTGGTAACTATGCGTAACGAGTGCTGGCAGTTGCCTCCAACCCCCAGCCAGCTGACTTGAGGGGTGGTGCTTGTGTGTGGCTGTGTGTGTGTGTGTGTGTGCTGCCAGACGAGTAGGTGGGTGTGTCCCCGAGCATCCCAGGGAGAACGTGTGTCAGTCTACTTGGGTCAGTGTTGTGATGTCTGTATTTTGTTCATTCCTGTTTGCAGTGCTCTATACAGTCCCTTGTGCCTGCCCCCTACCATTACACGTACTCATTTAGTTTCATGGTGCTGCCTACATATATGTCAGCAATTGTACAGTCACACTATGTACTGCCTGGGGGTTGGGGTGGCAGTTTCCTCCCTTCTCCTTTGTTGTATACCTGTAACAATCAACAATCAATCATATGTAAAGATTATAAAAACTAGCAGGTATTGTTTTTCTCGCTTTTTTATCTTTCTTTTTTATTTTGTTTTGTTTGTTTTTAGCACTCGCAAAGCTCCTGAACTTCCTTCGTTAACTAATACAGGAAGGTTCGCGACCATGACCTTGGACCGCTTTCACAGTTACTTTTTTGATCGTTACCAATGGCTGTTATCGCTGCTATAGTATTTCCACGTAAAACTGGCCGATGGGGTAGTGGCGGCTGCGGGGTTAGCCTAGCCCCGCACCTTGCCACACACTCTCAACAACTCTCGCTTCCTCTGCAGCCGCCACTACCCCATAGGCCAGTTTCACGTGGAAAACTATAGCGTCGATCGCCGCCATTGGTAACTATCAAAACAAACAAAGTGACTGAAAGCGGGCCTACTAGCCAACAGGATATTTGCGGATCGACGGTGAGTTGCAGCACGGGCGAGCAGAAATAGGAAGATGTCATAACCTGTCAAAATCAACGTGTTTATAAGACTGTATACTTTTTTTCATTTAACCCGGTAGCTGCGGGGATCATGTTTCTTAATTAAAGGCCCCTCTAAGCGAATTAATGAAAAAAAAAAAACACACACACCATCTCATAATATATATCAACGCATTTGTGATCAGTTTATGCATCATCTATTTTGGGAGGTCTTTATCATGACAAAAGTTTGGCCCGTCGCTGCTACACGGTAAAGCCACAAATTTGGCCCGTCGCTGCTACCGGGTTAATGGCTTGGCTTCATTGGAGAATGACAAAGTTGAAGCACGAGCAAAAGAGTAAAGCAAGACAGGTTTAGTAATACACTCCGGGGAGCGATGGCAAGTACCTAGCAAGAAGGTTTGGTAATACACTCCGGGGAGCAATAACAAGTACCTAGCAAGAAGGTTTGGTAATACACTCCGTGGAGCAATGGCAAATACCGAGCAAGACAGGTTTGGTAATACACTCCGGGGTGCAATAGCAAGTAGGCTACAGCAGTTATCTCGGCGGCCGCACTTGAGTTGATTAGCCCGTGAGTCCAACGATCTGGTACGTGTGCGGCGTGCCTTGCTTTTGTCGGAGATTACGAGCGAGACCTTGGTTAAGAGTATCACCATCGAGAAATGTACATACTTATATTAGGCTACTGTTTGTAGGTACATTTTTTTATTTTTTATTATTGCAGTTATTTTTATTACAAATACTCCTTGCATGTGGTGGAGAAGCACGTGATGAGCTTTGTATTCATCGGAAATATGCTTTACACATGTCTTGCTGTGCAGAATCACTATTAACCACATTAATTACGTAAATTGGTATGTGTGTTTATGCGTGTTGGTAGGCAATGTATGAATACCGAAATTCTTCATATCTATACTTTAATAAGCTCTGAAGACACTCGAAATGTTCACATACCGCATAACCTACATGTGTGTGTGTGTGTGTGTGTGTGTGTGTAATTCACCACGGCCTGATCGCGAGTTGGACTCATAATCGCCAGCAGGTACCCTCCGGACATGAGCAAGTGCTCTTTATCATCGCTCTATGGGCACTGCGAGGACCTCACACACCACACACCCCATCCTCCTTGCTCAAGGGGGGACAGTAACCACTCCTAGTCAACGGAAAGAATCCGGCTTGAGCGGGCTCGAACCGCCGCCCTGTCAGACTGTGGATCCTGGCAGCGCATCGCTCTAACCAGTTGCGCCACGTGTGTGTGTGTGTGTGTGTCATTCACTCACGGTCCAATCTCGTGCTAAACTCGTGATCGCCAGCCAGTACTCTCCTGGACGGAGTTTCCTTGAGATCAGTGGACCGATTGACAGCAAAAAACTTTTCGGCCTGAGCAAGGCGTGGACCAGTCTGCTGTGTGTTTTTACGTCAGATATGCTAAGACGGCCGTGTTGGCAACGCATTCAGAGACCACGTTGGGACGCTTAATTGATATTCACAGGAACACTTGCAAATTTCAAAACACAGAAGCGCCGCTTGGTAGCTGCTTGTCTTCACTGCTAAGCAAGGCAAAGTGGGCAACATCAGTTTCTAGTGGAGTATAAACTTATTTCATCAAGTACAATGCACACCTTCCTGTAGCCACGCTTGGCTGGGTCACGAACCTCCGGCAGCTGAAGACTTGTTTTCTGCGTCAGTGGACCAAATAGCTGCACGGGCAGGTATTTTTGTCAAGCGCGTCAGCGAGAGGGTGTTGTTTTCAGACTTATTCTTCACAAAAACAAAATGAAGCACTCCTAGCACCATTTTACCTCATGCGAATGAAGAATTTGACGGTTTTAAAGTTGACTGTCTGTTAGTCGGATTGTCTGTTCAGCGCCAGCATCGAAACTAGCAGCGCTTTCACCGAAGAGTTTTCTACAAAGATACACGTATTTATTTGGACTATTAACACAGATTTTCAAACAATACAGACGCTATGGTTCAGACTAAATGATCTCTCTTTAACCTAAACGTAATCTAGAAGTTGCATTTCTACCTTAGCCAATATGAAAATAGAGAAAGTGGCAGTCGAGTTTGCTCTTATATGAATCCGTCGTGTTTCACTGAAATGCTGAAGATGAGAGCTTATTCCATGCTTATCTTTTACTTATCTCCCATTGTTTTTTCATTCACGTATAAAGAAAGGCCCACACAGTATAACGTTGTGGGTGTAACCCCAAGCTGACGGGCTGCCTCGTGTGACCCCCAGAGCCCCCTGCGCGGCGCCATGCTGGTGGAGGCGCTGCTGGCGGTGGTGCTGGTGGTGCTGCTGGTCTTCTACCTTAGCAGGGACCCGCCGGGGCTGCCTCCAGGTGGGTCATAGAACGGATGCAATACCATTAAAATACATGTAAAAAAATAATAAAAATAATGTTAAAAATACCTACTACTACTACTACTACTACTACTACTACTACTACTACTACTACTACTACTACTACTACTTCTACCATGGTCGGTTTCATTTCATCTGTCCATCCACAAAGCGTGATTTCTTATAGCTATGTCTCATCGGCCTTATAGTTCATGAATGAGTGAAAAATAACATGTCCGATACCGTTGGTAACGTGTGATATATATTAAAACTACTTGTTCAGTAAAATATTTGAATTAAACTAATCATAATACTACTACTAATACTACTGCTACTACTACTACTACTACTACTACTACTACTACTACTACTACTACTCCTATAATTTCACTACCTTCACCAAAGCCGTAACCCCCTAATGTCTCCTGCCAGGCCCGCGGATGTACCCCATCATCGGCAGCTTAACATTTTGTAACACGCTAGAATCCTGCAGGAGGCTACAGAAAAAGTACGGAGATACATTTAGGTAAGGTGGATCTGTAGACTGTGTGTGTGTGTGTGTGTGTGTGTGTGTGTGTGTGTGTGTCCTATGCAGAGAAGAACGAAAAAGAAAGCAAGTATATATATTTTAATTTCACGTAGAACAGCACCAATAATAAGTACGTTTAAATGGAGTGTGATGTTAGAGAGAGAAAGAGAGAGAGAGAGAGAGGAATAGATGGTTAAATAGTTGAAATAAAGAAAACCGAGATGGATCTACACGTTAGGATAGTAGGCAATATATATTAGGCTACACCTATATGATAAAGATACAAGAATACACAGAGTTTATCACGTTCCTGTTTTTCTTTTATTCTGTACATCATCATCTTCTTGTTTTAATTATTTTCTACATTCCATTATGATCTCTGTCCTTTAATTCATCGAAGTTTATTGTTGTTAAAAAAAAGGTGAGACAAAGAAGAATAGCCTAAACATATTTTATCAAGTTTTTTCTTTTATTCTGTAATTCACCTTTTTTTTATTTTCTTCCATATTTCATTATGACCTGTGTCTTCTAATTGATTGATCTAACTGACTGACTGATTTACTGACTTGTTGACTGACTGATTGGTTAACTGATTGATTGTCTGACTAATTAAAGTTCATTGTTGTAAAAAGAGATACAACAGAGATGGGAGGTCTTGCTATCTGATCCAAGCCCCAGCAATGTTTAATCTGTAAATCAACATCTAATTCTCCTTCAATATTTCATTATGATCTTTGCTCTTTGATTGATTGAAGTTTATAGCTGTAAAAAGAGGTAGTGCACCAAAGATGGGAGGTCCTGCTATCTATCCTAACCCCCAGGCAATATATCTCTTCTGTTCCCCTTGCAGCTGCCGCGTCGGGAGTCAACGTTTTGTCTTCATGTGCAACTACAAGACGATCAGGGAGGCGTTCTCGAGGTATGAATTCACCGACCGACCCGACTGGAAGTTTCTCAATTTTCTGTCGAACGGAAAGACAGCAGGTAAGAGACAAGAAGAGCAGGTAAGAGTGTCATGCAAGAGAGAGGAATAAGAATACTGACATAGATGAAATAAAGCAAACTGAGGTGGATCGATACATTTGGATACATACATTGATACAAATATATTGACTAGGCTATCCTCTTTTTCTTTTTCTATATTTTCATCATCTTTTAATTCTCTTCCATATTTCATTGTGATCTTTGTCGTATATATTCTAATTGCTATTATCATCATTATTTTCACTTCTTATATCACGATGGAAATTTTATGTTTACAAGTATTTACAAAGGTGTCAGAAATGTTCCTCCTTGCTCCTTCCTACTTTCTCTCCTTCCCTTCTTCCTTCACGTGATATATTTTATAGACACGGAAGGCTTTTTTTTATAGTATGACACCCCAGACGTATAGTATAGCCACCCCTTGCTCTCATCATCTCACCTTCTCAAATATATCCCTCCTCTCTCCTTCCTTCCCTCCCTCCCCTCTTCCAGAACGTTACTTTTTATAAACACGGATGTCCTCTCTTAGTGTACGAAGTTTTTTTTTCATATAGTACGACACCCCCTCGCCCTCCTCATCCCACCCTCTTCTCAAATTCTCAACCTTCTTCAGGAGTCATCTTCAGCAGCGGGGAGCGGTGGCAAACACTTCGTCGGTTCCTGCTGCGTAACCTCCGCGACCTGGGCATGGGCACGTCCCGCCTGGATGACGTCATCGTGCGGGAGGCGGAGGGGCTCGTGCAGGACTTCAGGACCTACGCCAACAAACCATCCTTCTTCCCGCCCTCCATCAACACCGCGGCGCTCAATGTTATCTGGCAGCTGGTGGCGAGTGAGTGACGTCGTACCATAGCCTGTATCTGTAAACGTTTCGGCGCCTCTCGTGGAAATTGCTGGGGTATATATAGAAAAGTATTAATGTTCTTATTTTAGCTCTCATCAATACTAGTGTGGCTGATAAGTCTTTTTTGGACCGTTTCTCAAGGCGTGATCAATTGGTTGTGGTTGATTTTGTCATTTCACTTTGTTTTACCGATTGAGTTTGTTGTGTGGCGCCTTAACTCTGTGAGAATCCAACACTCTTCTAATTAACTCTAACCCAAAAGTGAAATTAAGAAGCCAAACTAGCCACATACTAATACAACGTTAAAAAAAAATATGGCTTTAGAATCAAGGGTAGCCCATAATGAGAAAGTGCCCCTGATCCCCAACCCCCTCTCCCCCCCTCCCCCTAAAGAGTGTATTATGGCATATCTTAATTTTGTTGTCTTTTATTAATTTTAACTTTGGCTGTTTTATGTGTTTTCAATTTGTATGTATGTATGAGGGATTCGGACTTTTGTGAGTGTGTGTGTTTGTGTGTTTTTTCACGTATGTTATAATATGAAGTGTTGTTTTCCTTATTTTTCATCCTCAATACTCATCTTTCTTTCTGTTTGTTCATGATATAGAATTAAAAACAGCATTCTCTCTCTCTCTCTCTCTCTCTCTCTCTCTCTCTCTCTCTCTCTCTCTCTCTCTCTCTCTCTCTCTCTCTCTCTCATCTTATTATTCTCCCTCTTTCCCTCAGGTCAACGCTACGACTTGAGCGACGCAAAGATCCAGGAGTTTGCACATGACGTCCAAAAGTTTCAAGAGTACGTTCCGCTTCTCGCGCTGCCTGACTTCTTCCCGTGGCTGAGGTACATCCCGCAGCCCCTCCTCCGGCGCCTGTGTCGGGAGGAGGCCTTGAAGGGGTCCGTGAAACTTTGCAGGGAGATGATGGAGGTGAGGGGTGGACATGGTAGTTCCCTCCGTTGCCAGATTATCGTACTCAGAACCAGGTATTTACCGGGCCCATAACTGTTGCCAAGAAGCACCAATAATTAACCATTTAAACGATAACCATATATGAAGGCAGTTATTTGGGTGATGAAAGCAGTTTTTGGGTCGGAAATTGGCAAACATAAGAGGCAGAGTACGACAATCTGGCAACGTTGGACAGCGTTGCCAGACTATCGTACTCAGAACATTGCTTTTCAGTTGCAGACCCAAAACTGTTGTACCCACACATGTAACGAAATTCAATTTAAGTCATTGTTAAAACGGTTAATTATTGATGGGTTTTTTTCAGCAGTTATGGGTCAGAAACCTGGAAATACAATGTCATTATCTCTGTTCCCTTCCCTATTTCCTCGTTTCCAGTGTGTGTGTGTGTGTGTGTGTGTGTGTGTGTGTGTGTGTGTAATGACGCCCCCGTGTCTGGTCCCGCAGGAGGCCGTGAGGGAGCACCGCGCCTCCCTGGACCCCGCCAGCCCCAGGGACGTGCTGGACGAGTTCCTGCTGGAGATGGAGAACCGCAAGGACGAACCCAACTCAGTTTTTAATGGTAGGCAACACACACACACACACACACACACACACACACACACACACACACACCAGAAAACATTGTAACCTTGTTTTTGCGCTTCTCCATTAGTAGTTTAATTTCTGAGGCGAGTTTGGGTATTTCAGTTTCCTATCTTACCTCATATAGCCTATATTTCTGCGTCTAGCTACTCCTTCCAGAATGCCAGTGGAGGTTTCATCTATTTCTTCGATATTATGATTTTTTCTTCGTTATTAGGTTAAATGTACTAAATGTAACCTTTCAGAACCTATTGCCCGAGTACATCGAGACAACTGTATCTCTCTCTCGATAGATGGACAGAGAGAGAGGGAGAGAGATAGAAAGAGATAGAAAGATTCATATGCTGTGTTCTCTGGGTTGTCTCCGCAGAGCAGGACCTGATCAAGACCATTTTTGACCTGTTCGCGGCCGGCTACGACACCACGTCCAACATGACGCGCTGGATCATCCTGCACATGGCCCACCGGCCCGCGGTGCAGCGGCGCGTGCAGGAGGAGCTGGACAGGGTGGTGCCCCGCGACACGCTGCCCTCCCACGCCCACCGCCAACAGTACGCCCCTTATCCTACCCCCACCTCACCTCTCTCTCTCTCTCTCTCTCTCTCTCTCTCTCTCTCTCTCTCTCTCTCTCTCTCCTCCTCCTCCTGTAAAAGTGATAAGCCCCAACCCTTTAGTGGTGTGACTTTTTTTTTTTTTTTTTTTTTTTTTTTGGTGTGTGTGTGTGTGTGTGTGTGTGTGTGTGTGTGTGTGTGTGTGTGTGTGTGCTTGTGAGTGTGTATTTTGACGCCAAAATTTCGTGCTGGTTTGGCTATACTCCTTGCCGCTGCTTCTCTTGACTGACTTCACAGTGGAGGCAAGGTTGCAAGCATAAGGTGAGCTGTGTGTTCACGGTATGATCCTTGCAGCGATCATTGACTTTCCCCCTAGATAGGTCACTTACTCTCCTACACCAATACGCAGCAACTCCATTCTGTGTAGCCCTCCTGTTCTCACTCCTAACCTGCCGTTCCTTCCCTGCCCTGCCCTTCCTGCGTGGCGGGGCGCAGGCTGCCATACCTGGACGCCGTGTTGAACGAGGTGCTGCGCGTGTCCTCCCTGGTGGGGGCTGGTGTGGCTCATGCCGCGGCGCACGACACCTACCTCGACAGATACTTCATTCCAAAGGTGAGGAAAATGATCTGCAGGAAGTGTTGTGAGGGTTCTGGTGAGGTTGCTACGCTACGGGAAGAAGGGGAGAATGGAGAGGAAATGGCCCTGAGTAAAGTTAGCAGTGTGAAAAACAAGTGCATGATGTGTAAATATATTCTTAAACAAACAGCTTACAATATGATTTTGTGGTGTAAGGCTTTTTTTTTATAATGCAATACATTTTTTTCTCTATCTATCTGTCCATCTATCTATCTATCTCTCCATCGCTGAGAGTAGAGCAGGACATTATTATTTTTTTTCCTTTATTTCTTACTCTAGAGAATATTTACCGCAGTGTTCGTTTCATGCCTTGCTCTATCATACGCCGCCTTTTCGTTAAACAGACAATCACACGCACTCTTCTTTCAGGGAACTGCCCTCGTCGGCTACGCCCACTTCTGTCACTTCGATCCGAACCACTGGGACGAGCCGGAGGAGTTTCGCCCTGAGCGGTTCTTGAACGAGTCTGGCAAGCTGAGTGTTCCCAAGGAGGCCTTCTTCCCCTTCGGTGTTGGTGAGGAGGTTATGACGCTCTGTTGACATGTAACGGGTAGTTAGTATAATAAATCCTGTATCTGTATTTCCTCCTGCATACGACTTAAACACTTTCAAGAGGGGAGTACCTAAGACACCTCTCCAAATAGTATCTGCATTTTAAGCTCTTCTATTGACACCGTTTTCATGAGTATCGCCATGGCGGGCATTTTCGCTTCCTCTTTTCCTTTGAGCCCTTGAGCTGCCTCCTATTCTCTCTCTCTCTCTCTCTCTCTCTCTCTCTCTCTCTCTCTCTCTCTCTCTCAAACTTCGTACAGCACTACAAGCAAATACGGATGGTTAAAACATGGATTTCTTCATTTTTTCTCCTTTTCGTTTTCGTACAACAATGAAAACAATTAGAATGGCTTAAATAATTATCCATCTCTCATCACACGTATGTTTCAACGCTTTCAAGAAGGGAATATCAAGACATCTCTCTAACTGAAACTGACCCTCTCTTCTTTTTTACAACAAGGAAAGCAGCTAAAAATTCGCTAGGCACTGATCCAGCAAAAGAAATAAGAATGAGAGGCCGGAAGAGAGATCGGTTTCGGAAGGAGAGGTGTCATGATTCTCTCTCCTCTTTCTTGTCACTCGTCTTTGCTGGAACAAAGCTCTTAGCGCACTTTTTTGTTTTCTTCTTCTGTTTGTGTTGCCCTTAAGGCTGCTTCCATTGCTGAAAAAAAAGGGATATAAGCCAACTAGTTTCTACTCTTCTCATAGGCAAAAGGAGCTGCCTCGGGGAATCACTTGCCAGAATGGAGCTGTACATCTTCGCTGCCGCACTCCTGCAAAACTTCACCTTCGCCATGCCCGAGGGACGCAGTGTGGACTTCACCCCGCGCCCAGTGCACAACGCCAACATGCCCAGAGACCAGGAGATCCTCATTGTGCCCAGGGACTAACAATCTCTTCCCTCATATGGACCCGATTGCTCCCGAAGAAACGTTTTTAGGAGCCGCAACCTCTTCTGTTACAGTTGATTTCGTATTATAAAAACGGTCAGCACTATTTGTCTTGTAATACCGATCAGCACTCTTCATCTGGTCTTGTAGGAATGAGATCCGGTGAACTGAGTATATATATATAGTCAAAGTTAAGCAAACACTCTAATCACTATAAGAGCCTTGATGTATTTCTCTCCTATGCCCTTTGATTTCTGTTAGTTTTATTTTTCAAGACTTTCTCCTCCCATTTTCTGCTGCTTTGTTGTGTGTTGCCCATTTCGAGAAAAGCTCTGTGTACTTGACTTAATATTGTATGTCTATAATAGTGACGTGGCAGTGTCGTATGTCTGAGGCCCACATTCTCTATCATTTAGGGGCTATACGAACCCGCATTTGGTAAGGTTTTCGTGGAGGTTGAAAGGGTGTGGGTACTTCCGTGGGTATATTTATAAGGCTAGGGATAGTATGACAAGGCTGTACCATGAACTTTAAAAGCACTCTTGAGAATCCGACTCATCTCTTTTTCACACCCGTTGGCCTGCGCAGATTTTTTCCTTGCAGGCTTCAGTCCAGAGATTAAGTTTGTGATATGTATGAATATCGACTTCAGCGGATACGATGAATTGGCCATCTATAGAGCAGTGCTGTCCAATCTTTTTCGCCTATTATACCCTTTATTACCTTCTCCTACTGATTAAACTCAATTATATTATATTTATATTATATTATATTTCGGTACACGTGCATTACGCGTCCTTCATAAAACATGGGAAGTTTCTGCATTGTGTGTGTGTGTGTGTGTGTGTGTGTGTGTGTGTTCATGGTCTTTTCACGTAGCCTACCCCTTTGATCTATGCTGCGTAGGACCCCCAGGGGTACGCGGACCCCAGTTTGGACAACACTGATCTAGAAGGCCATGATACGATGCCAAGGCACGTGGGACCGTGTATGTGTGTGTGTGTGTGTGCGTGTGTGTTAATAAAAAAATCTGATTTCACCTTGTGTCTGTTATTCGATCCAGTGGTCTATGCATGGTTATCATATATCACGGGTCTGTGGGCGTGACATGACCCCCTGGCCGAGCATCCTGCCACGGGCTGTCTATCACCCCTAGCTCCCTCTCCGCCTTCAGGAGGGGTGTGTGTGAAGGTGTTTTGGAGGCATTTATTTTGCCATGCCTATTATTCACAAATAGGACGTAACGTAGATAAGATATCAAAGTATTGTAGTTTTTAAGAAGAAAAAAAATATATGCCAATCGGTCATATCTGGCATCTGTCTGACAGTGACACACTATCACCTGGGCCATCTGGCACACCGCCTGAAGGGCTGCGCTTAAGCATCAAAAGCACATCAAGGCGTATGATAGAAGACTCACCTAAGTCAGACAACGTTCGTGGTACACTACAACACTCACTGGGGAAAAAAGGAGCCCAAGTTTTCCTTCCGCCACTCGCCGGCAACCCTCGGCAGCAGCGGCGCGGCGTTCACGCGTTCAGTCTCAAAGCGGACGGGCGAGCGTGTGGTCTGCGGCCCTTGTTCCCCCGCTGTGCCATGCCCGCCGCCGCGCCCGTGTCCCCGCGGGTGTTCCGGGCCATCGAGAAGTCGGACATCCACACCCTAGCATGCTGCCGCGAGGAGGACATCCGCGCCGTGCTGCCCTGCCTGGTGCGGATGTCCCTCATCGCCCCGCTGGACCACTCCGCGGAGTGCATCGCCGGCAGGAAGGTCACCCTCAGGATCCTGTCCGGCATCGAGGTGGTCAACTCCCTCGTGGCGCTGCTCTCCATCGACTTCCCGGCCCTCGAGATGGACGTCAAGAAGGAGCAGCAACTCAGGTGACCCTCCCCTCCCTCCCGCCTCTCTCTCTCTCTCTCTCTCCCCCTTAACTTATTCAACAAGTCACTTCCTGAGATGAAAGAAGATATAGGAAGCAAATGACAAACTTAACTAATTGACAAACTAACTGACATCCCAACTAACAATAACTTACTAACAATAACTAACTAATTGACTAACTAACTTTAATTAACTAACCATCAAAGGGAAAATGACAAACGAAGGAGAAACAACAAACTAATCAGAATTATTGCAGTGTCAACATCACCAGCAATAGAATATAAAGCAACAGTCCACAGTCCATGGCAGTAAACTTACAACAGAAGGAAAATATATCAGAGAAACACTGAGATAAGAGAGTAAGAAATAGAAGGGATGAGATAAGGGGGCAGAACAGACAATGGAAACTAAAGATATAGAGAAACACATATATAAGAAAGTAAGAAGTAAAAAGGGATAAGATGTGGGAGAACATACAAAACTTATCAGTTGCAAGGAAGTTTGTGTATCCGTAATTTTAACCCGAACAAGATGGAAGAAACTCGAAAGATTGACAGAAGTACCAAAACAGCAACCATGGGAAGACTGGGCACTGGCAGACATCAGTTGTTTGTTCTGAAGGATGCAAATGTCACCAACAAATAACATGGAGGAGTTGGTTTGAGTTGCGGAAAAATTCTACACCAAGCTGTTCTGTAATTAGGGTGGGCAGGAGGATGGTTTTGAGGAGAAGGATTGATTGAAATTAAGTAAGGTAAGGTAAGGTAAGCTTCACTAAAAGTAAGAAGTTCCCTGTGTAACTGTGGGCTAAGTTAAGAAAGCTGTGTAAGAAATTAATAGAGGGAAAGCAGGAGAAAATGGTGTATGACCTAATGAAAAAAGATCAGAAATATTAAGCAACTAATTCAATTATTTATGAAATGCCACCATATGTTAATTCATCGAAAGGGAACATAAAAGGCTTGAAGAATTATCATCCATTTAGTCATCTCCCTGTACCCTGCAAACTTTTCATCAAGATCACAAGAAACAGGATGAAAGCAGTACTAGACTCCAACCAGTCAAGCGAACAAGCATCATCAATCATCAAACAAGTTTAGAAAAATCCGCAGAGTACTTTGAACCGCTACTCATGGCTTTCGTAAATTATGAGAAAGCATGTAAATAATTTTAAACTCTAGAGATGAAATTACTTACTGCACCAGTGGGTATCTTCTTTAGCACAACTGTATATCACTGACCTTCATGTCTTCATTGGTTGTGCGGCACACGGTTTTGATTGCTAGCCAAGGAAAGTTGTCATACATTCATTTCTCACCCAAAGTCTCGTGTTTCAGAGAATTGACACCTCTCAACTACAATTTTATAGTGGACATTCACATACTGATATTACTTTTCTTGTCTAAATTACATTGTGTGTAACTAGCTATTAAGAGATGAATGAGTTCCTTTTCTGTTTCTTGAATCTTATCCATATTCTTGCAATGCACTTACCCATTTATTTTAGTTACTAATATGATATTTGAAATTTCAGGCAGAAGCTTGGAGGTGGAAATCAAAATGAGAGTGTGTTGGTGCAAAACTTGGCCAACGGCTTGGCTCTGGAGTTTGAGTGTTCAGACCCCACACGCCGCCTCCGCCTCCTCCTCTCTGAGCTGCTGCTGGTGATGGCGCAGGTAAGGCCCGAAGGGTTCATGTCTTGTTTACAGATTTAAATTGCAAAGGATGGATAGTTTGGGGTCACTGAGTAAATTATTTTCTAAAAAGTTTTCAGATGTAGACATTTTCAGTTATCAAGGTTACTGAGTCATGTTCATTAAAAATTATCTTGAAGTTGTCAGGAAAGAGACTTGGATACCTACAGATTCTTCCAAGTGTTTATTGTTTTGTTATATTCAGATTCTTCCAGGTGTTTATTATTTAGTTATATTTAGATGGTGTGAAATAAAATGCTCGCTACCATGGAATCCAAGTGTGCTGTCCTTGAATAAATTCATCAGTTACTTGTTCATTTCATATTATTACATCTAGAAATACTTTGACTCATAGTGTTTGTCTTAAAATTACTTGAAGTACTGTAGGATATCAACACAGTGATACATGCTAAAGAAACTTGTGCTAAATTAGTGTGTTATTTCACATGTACATTTGATAGTGTCTCTTATTTTGCCCAATGTTTAATTGAATCTTCAACTCATTCATGCTAAATAGTGTTTTACTGTATCCCCTTAGAATGTATGCAGTTTTTGTGAGCATTGTTGATGTGAAGAAATGTAGATACTATGCAGTTATGTTAGACTAAATATTAATTAGAAGTCAGTAAAATTCCTTCCCTAAACTTCCAGATCCGGGAGCCACGTCAAGACTTTTATCACAAAGCTTCAGAGCTTTTTGACAACCCGTGTTACCTGGAAGAGGTGAGCGATGTTCTTTGCATTGCCCTGGCCGAGCTGCCAGCACTACTGCCACCAGCAGAGGTGGCAGAGGCACTGCTGCACGTCACCAACGGGCCAGTGCTCATTGCGCGCATGGTGGCCAACCAGCCAGACTGCTTCAGAGAGGGTAAGGACTAGATAAAGATTTTTTCCTCCTCAAAGTTGAACCTGTGTGTTTCTGAAAAGATGGGAAACTCATCCACATGAACATGATGTTTTTTAGATTTTACATCTGGAAACCTGCACTTTTTAGAGAGCAAAAATCCTCTTTCAGCATCTAAGATATGAGTTATTGGTAAAATGTTGGCAATATTATTTTTAAAGAATGCTCTTGTAGATAATAATAACATTATAATGTAACTGATATGAACTTAAAATTACTTTCTCGTTTATTTTAATTTCTTGGTGCTTTTTGGTTGTTTGTTGTGGAAAGGGCTCTTGCAATGCCCATATTGATGATTTTAGAAGCAATGATTTCTGCACCCATACCACTAATGAGTCCCATGTGTTGTTAGTTGTGACAGGCCTGGTGATGAATGGAGACAAGCAGGATGAAGACATTCCTGGTGGTCTGGTGAGACTCCAGTCTGTGCGCACACTATGCCAGATGAACCCCAGCCAAGCCCTCAACGTGCGGACACTCTGTGTGAGTCCTAGTAGAGTTTTATGAATATGGTGGTTTACCAGTGTATACAAAGCTATTGGTGTCGGGTATACAAAACTTTATTCAATGGACAAGTAAGGTTCTTAAGAAATCAGGTTCCTTCTAACTTTGTGTGGCTTCTATCTATGAGGAACATCAAGTTTGGTTGTAATAGTCATGTGGTTGAGAGATTATTATATACATGAACATTTGGCATCATTGTATCATGAGAAATTGTTGTATATGAAGTAGAGTACCATGAAATTTGAGACATATATACAGTAAAATATTTTCTTTTCATACTATGTAAAGTTCATTATTCAGCATTTACTATTTCACAGTCAGCTTACTGAAAGAATGCTTCATACCATGTCATTGCCTTATTCAGGTCTTTGTTATGTCTGCAGGTGGAGCAGTGCCGAATGCCTGGGCTAGCAATCTATCTCACACTGGATGCTGGCAAGGTGGCCAATACTGGAGGGTTGGGTGGCAGCAGTGTGTGTGGGGGGAGTGAGGGAGGGGACGTGGTGAGCTACGTGACAGGTCTTCTGCTGTCACCCAACCAGCCACAGCGCTCATGGTTTGCACAGTTTGTCAAGAGTGGCCAGAGGGTGAGTGTTCTATTATCATTTTTCCTTACCCAGTCACATTTGATTTATAAATGATACACCTTCACATTTGTTAGTTTCTGTTAGTATTTCACAGTGGTATTTTCGTATGTGTTTATATGAAAATAAGAAGGAAACTTTTGAATGGTGATGTTTGTTAATTAGAGTGTTTAAAGAGGTACAAATCTATTCCTGTTTGCCTCAGAGAAAATACGACCAGCCTCCGTCAGCACTGGTGGCTCTACGCACAGACCTGAGTGAGCGTTTGAGGAACCTGCTGCTCTTCAACAGCAACGACACCCTGCCAGACTCCCAGGTGATCCACGCCACTGCACTGCTTAGGCTCTACTGTGCCCTCAAGAGTCTGGCAAACCTCAAGTAAGTGCTAGTCTTGTCCTTTTCATTATCATCATCACTTACCAGTATCATGTTTTTTCTAGAATCAGGGGAAGAATTCAAAAGATCTCGTCAGACTTTGTGCTCATTTAGATAAGTTCTTCATTAAGGTACCAGGATAGGTGATTAGATCAGCACTATAAAGGCAAAAAGTTTCAGAGAAGTTGATCAGAGGAAGAGAGAATACTCATAAAAAGATGATAGTTATTGATGAGCCCGAACACCCTCCACAGGTTCAGCGAGGACACAGAGATCATGTACCTGCTGCAGCTTGTCGACCTCCCCCGTCTTCCGCGGGTGTGAGGTTTGTCAGCACGGGCCTCTGCATGCTCATTGCCTGCCCGTCGCTCATCTCCTCTCAGGATAATGAACGGAGAGCCTCGGAGTGGATCAAATGGCTCGTTAAGGAGGAGGCATATTTCGCAGGGTGAGTTTTTGCGAAGGAAGGAACGTGATGGCATGAACATTATAGATATAGTAACAAGGACATGCAGGTGGGTCTTTAGATGAGCCTGAAACCAATTTTTTTCATAGGATCATTGGCCCAGTTTCCACAGATTCAGATTTTGCATGCATTTTTGACAACCAATTAAACATGAACGTGGTGCCCTACTGTAAATTATATCCAGTCTGAGCAGGGTTGATTAACTTGCATTGCTTCCCTTCCATCCTTTACCCAGGGCCAGCGGGGTGTCATCCTCGTTTGGAGCCATGTTATTGCTCATGGCCATACACTTCCATGTCCAGCAGCTCAGTGCCATCATTGAGTTGGTCAGCGCCGCTCTGGGCATGAAGGTCATTACCCGTGCCTCCAGCCTGGGCCGCATCAAATATATCTTCACCCACGATGTCTTCACAGAGCAGGTAATTTAGAGGGCATTGAAGAGATTGTGGTTTGCCCCAGATACTTATGGTTTTATTTACATAAGATATGGGTACCATGCCAGAGAGGAGATTGATACTAGCTCTAGATCAGTTCTGGTTTGCTCCTGAGATGTGATAGTAAAAAAATATATGTCATTTACAGTATAGGGGAAAAAAAAAGGAGTTGGGGCCTCCCTCTTAAAAAGTAGTAATGCTCTATCTTACAGGAATGACATTTTATTGTTTCATGCATAAACCTTACATGTGAGGTGACGAGACACCATTGTGACATTGATTTGCAGGTGGTGACGGCACATGCTGTGAAAGTGCCAGTCACGTCAGGCCTGAATGCCAACATCCCAGGCTTTCTCCCAGTCCACTGTGTGTACCACCAGCTCAAGAGTCGCATGTTCACCAAGCACAAGGTCCCCATCAAAGACTGGATCTACAAGTAAGCAGATAATTAGGCTCTCTTGCCCAAAAGGAAAATAAATCATGCTCAAGACATTTATGTGTGTGTCTATTTAGCTCACAGTTCAGCCTTGGCATGGAGGGGTTGTCATTGTATTCAAGGGGTTAAGAGCACAAGTAAAAGTTCTGAATATTTTTCAGTCCCTTTTTAGCGAGCAATCTTAAAGTAAATTAGGGGTTTCAAGTGGTTGCATTGTTATTCTTATTATATCAAGAACTAAAGCTGCTTGTATTGAGTGTTTTAACCCATTACTTCAAATTTTTGCTTGTAATGTCCGTGACCTTCCCTTCATTTGTCGCTATTTTTTCTAAGTGTTGGGCAGTTAGCAAGGAAGATGAGAAAGAAATGTAGTGCTGTAGTTTTGTAACCATACACCCTTCTTGCAAAATTTTATAAGGAAAAAGATGGTAGAGGGGGAAGTGAGTCCATTTCCTTGCATTTTTAAAACTTTTTCTAACCTTAAACTTGCAGTCAGATCTGTGCCTGCTCCACGCCGCTGCACCCAGTGATGCCACAGCTGATTGATGTGTACGTCAACTCCATCATCTTGAGTGCCAGCAAAGGGGGGGTGTCAGACCACTTCAATGAGCCCATATCAGAGGAAGAGATCATGGCTGTTTTTTCTCAGTCCATATTTACTGAGAAGAGTCCAGGAAGAAGTCAAAATATGGTAATTTTTTTTAATATATCTATTAATCTATCTGATGCCCTCTCCCCTTACATGAACTTTCCTCAAGGTGCACCTGTGTTAGAAGAGTGTCCTGTTCTCTCTGTCCCAGCACTCCATCTCCACACACTCACTTGCATGTTAGCTCTCTCCAATGCTCATATTAATCCATTTTACTGGTTGTTTCCCTCTGATGCCATCTTCTTCAGTCCTACCCTCACTCTCTCTTCACTAAGTCATCCTCAGTTATTCTTGTCATGTGTCAAAGTCACTGAATTACTGTTTCCCCTCATCTTGGCATACCACATGCACATAGATTTTTAACTGGTGCAGTTATTCCTTGTGATAAACTATTGTCATATTTATTTTATCATCACTTATCATTTCTTCTCATGGAATTTGAATTATGTGACAATTTACAATCCATTATATTTCATTGTAGTCCATATTTTGACCCCTAGGAAATAGGTCCTGGACGGCTTATGGACAGAAAAAAAAACATGAATCATCAGAATTGTATACAGAAAATCCATATTATTTTTTTTACTGCGACAGAAACATTCTGGGTCAAGATTTAGGGGAGCATTCAGAGGCACCCAGCTGAGAAGGTTGCGGGGGAACGCTGCTGTTGCCCCAAAGAAGCCTAACAATTCCACCATCAAGGCCTCTCACTTGCCCTCACAAGCCACCTCATCTGCCAATAGGTTGGTTTTGCCCCCTGGTTATATGAACGTTTACATTTATCTATACCTTTGATACGCTGCTCCTTTTGGGAGTTTCCCTTCAGGGTGATGGTGTGGGAAAGAATCTTTTTCACATAACCTACATCAGTTCCTTTTTTCAAGAATGGGCTGTCGTATTACTAAAACTTTGATCATCTGCTCGAATTTGAAAGGGAAGGGAGTGGAAAGACTGGAAAACTTCATTGAGGGATTCTTTAGGAGCAGGAATGAAAAGATAATCTGAATGCTTTTAAAATGTTCAAGAACTATTTTAACTGTTTTGTCCTTAGTATTAGTGGCAGCACACCCGTTGCCTCCGTCATGACCTCACAGCTGCTGCTGCTTTACTACCTGCTGCTGTACGAGGACGTGCGGCTCAGCAACAGTCACCAGCTGCTGTCCTGTGCCCGCAGGATCCACATCTACTCCCCTCACCTCTTTGCTCAGCTGCCCATCAGATACCTGCTCTCACATGCACAGAAAGAACAGAGGCTCTATGCAGGTATGTTGATGAAGAGACAGTAATGAAGTATCAACAAGCTGTGCTCTAGCCCTTTGATCAGTGGTTCTCAACCAGCCACAGTGCATTTCCAGATGGACTACAGAGATTTCCCAACCCTTGTTTTTCTCATGGATCTTGCATCTGCAGCAATGCACATTTCATTTATTCTTTTTAAGCAAAAACAGGCTATACAAAAAAAAATGCATTGCTAATATTATTGTGTGACCAATGAAAGAATTGATGACTGCACAATTTCTGCCTGTGAAAGCTATAGTTACTGTTTGAAAATAAAACCACCAGAAGCTTGTGTATAGCAAGGTGTTGATAGTACAGTGGTCAGCAGGAAGAGTCATAAAGGACTGGAGTTGCTTTAGCTACATACTCTGTGACTCCCAGGTTAGGCCTGATCTTTTGCCGAGGACATCCCTATAAGTCCGTATTTTGAACTGAGGTTTTTGGGATTATCTTATGTTTCATTCACTGTATACATCAGCAAATATGGCTATTGTATTGAGTAAAACATACTTTCAATACAAAAAATCATTCTTTTCTATTTCATATATCATGTACCGGTACTAATGTAAAGCAGTTTTAAAAATACCTAAGATATATAAGTATTAGATATGACAATTATTAATTTTGGAATATAAGAAGCTGCTTTCTTTTCTCAATGACACAGTATTGGAATGCCTTTGAAAAGGGTATTGAAAAGACTCCATTGGTTTCTCTCTTTTCTTCATAGATTGAAAAGGATTTGCCTGCTAACCGATGACTAATGTAATATTACTATAGTTTTAACAGGCATTGGTCTAGTGGTTACCACACACATTTGTCTTTATGGAATCTTTTGATCCAGAATATTTGCTGTTTAATAGGTTAATATCGCTGTTGATCTTTCTTTCATATGAAGATTTAATTATGACTAGATGAGAGGAGAAACGTGGGAGTAGCATGAGCCTCAGGAAGCATCATCATCAATGTCCACTCACTCACCACATGCTTGGACTCTACCATGGAGGAGCTCAGATGAGAAATGAGTAGCCTAAAAACTTCTTATATTTGAGGTGTTCTTTTCTGCTTCAGGCTTGTATTCTCCCCTGGTGAAGCTGTTGGTCAGCCACTACCCCCAGCTGTGTCTGGTGGAGGACTGGCTTTACCAGACGCCTTCAGCCAACTCTAGACTTGGCATTCTTCCACCACCGCTGCCCCTTGACCATTTCTCAGTATCTAAAGGTAAGGAGTTATTGCAATTATGCCACATCTCCAAGTCTAGGATGTTATGGGAGGCACCGTCTTTATGATTAACCCGGTAGCAGCAGGGATCATGTTTCTTAATGGTCCCTCCAAGTGAGAAAAATGAGAAAAAAATCACACCTCACACAAACCATTTCATAATATATATCCAAGCATTTGTGATCAGATTATGCATCATCTATTTTGGGGGTTTAAATCTTGGCACAAATTTGGCCCGTCGCTGCTACACGGTAAAGCCACAAATTTGGCCCGTCGCTGATACCGGGTTAAATTTGAATCCCCTTCACAAAAATCAAAGGGTTCATGACCTTCAAGGTAGTTGTTGTAGAGGATCTCACTCTATGAAAGTGTGTGTATCTAAAATCTGTATTGTTAATGAAAGCAAGGAAAAGTGTTCAGTGAAGATATGTTTAAAGCTGTAATGTTTGTGTGCAACAGTCCATTACCATTACTTTGACAGGCAGCAGCATGAGTAACCTCTCCTTCACTTGTAGCTATTGAGGATGCTGCCCACAACCCTGGCCAAGTCCTGGTGCTGCTGGATCGCCTGCTAAGAATGCCGCCTCACCAACTCTGGCCCCTGGCTAGTCCTCTTGTAGCCTCCATCAAGTGCCTCCTGCAGCCTGGCATCCCACGCAAGGTTCTTGGTGAGGAAATATGCTGTTTCTGTACACCCATCTTCCTTTATGTCACTTATCTTTGCAATCATATATACTGTATTTTTTTTTCTGTTTTGTTTTACAGATCACAGCATTGTCGTACTGTAGTCTCATTCTTTTCCCTACAGTGTCAGGGGGCATTATTCCGTCTCATGGGGCTTCTGAAGCAGTCTGCTTTTTCCTTGAGCCACTTTGCATATGTATTTCATTAAGCATTTGTATGTAAGAATTTAACTTTTGGAGGTCTAAACAGTTGAGGCACATTCTGGTTTTCAGACACCTATAAACAAGTGTGGATGCGACTCAACTCCCTGTTCCCCCGGCGGTTGTGGGCCATGACTGTGGAGGGATTGTTGCCCATAGAGGTCCACGGAAAGTTTCGGCGAGCACTCTCCGAAGATGACATCATTTTGGATCCCCTGTATGTCCTGCGCTGTGATGATCAAGTCTACAGGTGAGGGGGATGGGCGTGTCACGACGTGTTGTCCTGTCAAACGGAGAGGTGTTTAGTGGTATATTCACCTAAGTTTAGGCTTGGCAAGAGCCAGATCTGGAACCAATTCCCATGGATTTATCCAGGATGAATTTGTATTCAGTTTCTCTGATCTGAATCATTGTTAAGAGAATGTGCAAGAATATACACATTGTGTGATCAAAGCAAAGGCACTGAGCTATGAAGAATCCACCTCTATGACTCATCCCATGCAGCACAAGAATATATGTAATGGTGTTCATTGTGCCCCTCGCAAGACTACTCATACCAAGGAGGAATCTGGTGTGGATTTGTGTCACGCTAATCAAGAATTCATTTTAGGCATTGTCTGGTACTCACCTCATGCAAAAATTTTATGTGGGATTTGCCCTGACATGCCTGAGTCCTAATGTCCAGTTGTTGGTCTCTTTCAGGTGTGCTCCTCTGCTGCACCTGGTGATGTACATGCTGCAAGTGTACCTGCTGTCCTCACGTACCTTCCTATCGCAGCAAATGCAAAATAAACCTGCAACAGCAATTGCCCACTGCCTGGGAACCAGTGCCAACGCTGGCACCACCACCTCCCCTCAGACCATCGAGGAGGAGAGGGAGAAGTTGAGAGGGGCGCTGGTGCTCACCCAGGAGAGTGCTGCAGTACAAATCTTGCTTGAGGCCTGCTTGATGAAGGAGCATGAGAAGGTGGGTGACTTACATGCAAATGTTGATTACAAGATTGAGGAATACATGAAAGAGAGAGGTGGGAGAAGTATGTGAATGTTGCACAAAGGCAGTTTATGAACTTTGAACTTCAGCCATGGACACTCCTTCAAGAAGGTTTCTCAGAGGAAAGAGTTAGAGCTATAGGCAGATTGATTGACAGTAAAAATGGATTCTAAAGCACAAATTCTTTAGGGTCCAGGACCAGGTACATGAATAATTGAAGTGTTCATATGGATGCATGTGAGCATTTCCATCTCATGCTGCTCCTTGGTGCTTCAATTGACAAGTTGCTTTATGTAGTTCAATTGTAAAAAATACAAATAAATGTGGGGCCTGACATTCAAAACATTTACTGGCTGAAATTGAACCTTCTCACCTGTAGATTAAATGTCTTTGATATCCAGTGTTGTCATTATGTTGAAAGGCATTATGGGTTCAGTTTTTTTTAGATTTAAGTTGGCTGGGTTGATTAAATTTTATTATAATATTTCAGGATGGCGCTGGAGCCCTAATGCTGCAGGAGGTACGAAGCATTGTGTGCTCCTACATCCATCAGGCCTTCCTCAAGGACACAACATTGGCCAAGCTGGTGCATTTCCAGGTATGTAGGCTGACATGGGTCCTGACTGGCTTCACTTTATTGTATTGTCTGGAATACCTTTGAAGCCTAAGGGATGACTTCCTTCACTTGCTCCTAGCCATATTTATATTATAAATGTCAGTGTATGCTTGGATCTGTGCCTATGGTACTGGTCCGCAGAATTTTTTCACTTGCTCAACTGGTCCGTGACTTTGAAAAAGTTGGGAACCACTGCACTACAGGACAGAGACTGGGCATTGGAGATATAAATAGACAAGACAAAATGGAAATTGTTGATGTGTATTAAGGAAGTTGTTACATGACGTAATAATCTCTTGTTACATTGATTAGCATTAGCTGTAGTTTTTATTTATTTATTTATTATTATTATTATTATTATTTTTTTTTTTTTTTTATTTATTTATTTATTTATTTATTTTTTTAAGCCATATCCCTGACCAAATTATTGCGTCCCCTTTTCAACAGGGTTACCCAGGAGAACTACTTGGGGCCGTGGTGAGGGGTGTTCCATCAATGCATATTGCCATTGGCCTCAACTGGATTCCTGAGCTTCTTCAGCTTCCTGATTTAGAAAAACAGCTGTTTGCCATTGAACTAACTTCCCACCTTGCTCTGCAAAATGCCATGCCTTCCACCCTTAGTATATCAAGGCTTGGAATAAACACCCTGGCCACGTTGCTGTCAGGTTAGTGATGAACTTGATTTTTAGTTGTAGGTCTAGTTGTATACTTTGTTTATTGACTGTGGATAAAGAATCAAAGTTGGTGACTAATTAGTGTGCATCAAACTCCTTGTTATTGAGCCAGTGCTAGTACCAGTGCTCTAAAGACTATCTGCGTTGAATAACAGTCAACCCAAATAGTGTGCTGACCATCTTGGGCCATAATGTGTTATGGACCTCATCATGTTAGTAGAGATGTAGCTACAGATATAAGTCTGCTCACTTAAGTCCGACCCAAGCTGACAACATAAACCCAAGTGTGTCTGCAAGCTGAGTGCTGATTGGCTACTGCTTTGGCTTCCAAGTTTTCTTTAACCTCTCTTTGTGTTTATCTCATGCAGCACTTTCTGCTAATCTGCACTGTGCTTACGACCATGCTTAGGTTTCAGCTTGGGTCAGACTTAAGTGAACAGACTTTTTATTTTTTTTTTTTTTTTTTTTTTTTCAGGGCACCTATCAGGCAGCTGCAGCTGTCGTGTGGTTTATTTTTAGATTGTTATTTTTCTAGACCTTGATCTCAATTTGCTTCTGTGAAAACATTTTAATAAACAGCAATAATAAGAAAATAGGTGATTGCCACAACTACAAAGTATTACATGAAATGCAAAATGTCATATCTGCATAAAAGTGGATTCTAAGATGAACAAGAAAATTTTATGAACTCTGAAAGGTACTAACTTGAAGGTTCAGGATTTTTGGGGGCTGGAATTTAAATTTATGTTTATTCTTCAAGAACTGAATACTTTCTCCATGTCCTTCCTATTATCAGGCCCACTGATACCACACCACTTCCAGTCTCACTCATGTAGATAACAGAAAGTTAAGCTTTTGCTAAGTCATCTCTCAGGTCACTCATGATGACCCTCTATTTCTTGCCCTTTACAGT
Organism: Eriocheir sinensis; assembly: GCF_024679095.1. Classification (NCBI taxonomy): domain Eukaryota; kingdom Metazoa; phylum Arthropoda; class Malacostraca; order Decapoda; family Varunidae; genus Eriocheir; species Eriocheir sinensis. The sequence goes on along the minus strand of NC_066574.1, from coordinate 6,792,885 downwards.
ATTAAGTAAAAACAAGCGGCTGACAATCATCAAGGAGTCTCTGCCCTCGCTGGTGGCCATTGGACGGGCCTTCCCTGCCCTCACCGACGACCTGCTGCACCTCATGGTCATGTACGGCCGTGTGGCGTCAGCACAGTCCAGTCTGCTCTCAGCACCAGCCCCTAAGTCTCTCAGTAAGTCCAGGAGAAGTAAGACATGAATAAGTATTTAGTATCTATATCTAACCATCTCTGTCTATCCATATATCTATATATAAAAAAAAAAATCTTTCCATTTTAGTATTCCAAAATGGGGACATGGAGGAACGCGACCTTGATGGAATAGAGAAGATGGACTACGAGGCAGGTCCTCCCGAGGAGATGGTGCGTGCAGTGCCGCAGGAAGACTCTCTATACGCTCAGGTCATCTTCACCTTCAGGAAGCTTGTTAAGGAGAGTACAATGTCTCACAACCTCTACTAGTGCTGGGTTGTGTGGGAAGGAGACGGCCATCAGCTTCCAACATCATCTTTTTGTTCATCATGTTTTGATGAGTTTGTGTACAAACTCTGTCTGCATGTGTGTGTGTGTGTGTGTGTGTGAAACCATCACATTTCATCAATTCTTCATCAGCATTTTCATGTGGTTTTGTTCTGTAAGTAATGTGTGAGAAGATTTATAATTAAAATAAAATTACATAAAAAAATTTCATCATAGTTCATGCCTCATTTTCATTTTTATGTTTTCCCCTCAAATAGATTATTTTTCACAAATAATGGTTATTATTAGGACTTCTTGAATGGTGTTTTTTGCCCCTTTGTGTGTATATATGTATCCTTCAGTGCAGTAATGGTTCAACCATACTATAAGTGCCTATTTGTAATAGCCTGACGAAGATTGCATCCACCACAATGCCACAAGCCAGCAGTGTAGGGTATTGGCTGCCCTCCCATATGTTTCAGCCAACATCAGCAAAAGGATTTCATTGTTACAGTGGTGATCAGGGTCACTCCAGAGCAATGGGATGCTAAGAGTGTTTGGTGTAATGTGCCAGACGTTTTTTTTTTCCTTTTTTTTTTTTTTTCTCCCAACAAAGGAGACAGTTCAACCTTTACACCTACAATGCATGGGCTTTGAATACGGAACCTAATAATTTGTTTTTGCTCATGGAGGAGCAGCCACATATCAAATGGGGCATTGTAGGACTCTGAGATAAGGAGGCCGTGTGTGTAACGAAAAGTGTTTAAGAGGGCCCATATGTTTTACTGGAGAGGCAAGCCCAAGGGTAGATTCAAGTGTATGCCCAACACATGGCCATGACATTGAGGATGTTTACAAGTTTTACAAAGATGTTCAGTCATATATGAACAGAGCCTCATAGGTGCTTACTGAACCTTGTAACAACCAGCGAATGGTTAAGTGTGACATGATCAATTTAAGAAGAAAAAAGGAACTTGGTGAAAAACAACCGCATACAAAGTTAATGAATTTGCATAAAAAACAACAACTAAGCAGTCAGCATACAACAAAGCTATGCAGCCCTTAACAACGAAGAAACTCAAAGGAATACTAATGGGAAAATGCAGACTCGGATCGAGGTACCATTAGTCAGAGATAAAATAGATGCAGTAGGACTTGCAAACACTAAATAAGAACAGAGCAGAATTAAATGCTTGGGAACCTATATATGTTGGTATCTTCATATAAATCGGTATTAGAATTTCCCCGATTCGAGCCTGCTTGAAAATCTAGTTAGCAACAGGTTTGTCAATGCAATGATTTCCCTCCTTGTTGCGTAATTATCCATGTGTTAGTCCTATCTACTCCTGTCGCTTACCGTTCATCATTTTACTTTCCTTTAAATGTTTCACTACCGGTAATGTTTTTTCCATTGCTTTGTATTATTCAATGATCGAATTATCGTCACGTGAGGAGGTGGTGGTGGTGGTGGTTGACGAGGATTTTGGAGGTGGGGGGAGTGATGAGGGAATGGTGATTGTATATTTCTTAAGGTGGTGGTGATTGAGGAAGAGGAGAAGGCTGTGAAAGTCGCGGAGGAGGATATGAAGAAATAGAAAAGTAGGGAAATGCCATCAGTGTGAAGTCGCTCAATGAGTGGTTCGAAGCAACGGTGCCAGACTGTCGTACTCAGCCTCCTATGTTTGCCGATTTCCGACCCAAAAAACTGTCTCCTCGACCCCAATAACGCCTTCAAATATAGTTATCGTTAAAATGGTTAATTATTGCTGTTTTTTGGCAATAGCTATGGCTCAGAAACCGGGAAATAAGAGGGTCTGAGTACAACAATCTGGCAGCGGTGGTTCGAAGCATGAGTCGAGTGGTGACGAGCTGCGGGGAAGTTCAGTAGGTGCGTGGCGCCCGGCGAGAGTGGAGGTGACCGGCAGGGCTGCGTTAGTGTTGTCGAGGGTCAAGGATTGTGATCAGTGAGGACCCAGCAGAGCATCCAGGAGCCGACAAGCAGTTATTAAGGATCAGGTAAGTACAGAAAGCAGATATGTTAGTAGCGTCAGTCTTGTTACCGGGAACAGCTTGGTACTGGTAAATGACGGTACAGTAGTTGTGGTTAAAAAATGGTTGAAATTCAGCTAAAAAGAAAAGTCGAAAATGATTGATTGTTTATTGTTGCAAGTAAACAAATTTGGAGAATGGTAGTTAGAAAGAATGTACCAGAAAGAGCTTGGTACTTAGGATTAATGACGTAATTACCAGTTAAACGTAGTGGAATTATCAAAAGGTGGTTGACGAGTTTCAGCTTGCTTGCACCTGATTGATTGATTGATAGTTTACTGTTGCAGGTAAACAACAAGGGAGAAGGGAGGAACATGCCATCCCAACCCCCAGGCAGGACAGAGTGTGATTATACAACTATATATTAATACATGTGTAGGTAGCACCATGAAATTAAAAAGATACAATGGTAGGAAGGAAAGCACATCAAGGGAGGGGGCAGTACCTCCCCCTGGACAATAAGAATGCAAAACTGAGCATTAATACGGAAATCCTACCATTGTAACCAGGAACGACTTGGTACTAGTGAATAACGGTACAGTAGTTATGGTTAAAAAATGGTTGAAATTCAGCTAAAAAGAAAAGTCGAAAATGGTTGTTATAAAGAATGTACCAGAAAGAGCTTGGTACTTAGGATTAATGACGTAATTACCAGTTAAACGTAGTGGAATTATCAAAGGGTGGTTGACGAGTTTAAGCTTGCGCGCACATTGCAAATTAGCTAAGCAATAATATGGAAATCCTACTATTGTAACCAGAAACAACTTAGTACTGGTTAATGGCGGTACAGTAGTTAGTTAAAAAAAAGGGTTATAATTCAGCAAAAAATGAATATGGTAGTTGCCGTTTACCGTTGATGAGGTTTCAGGCCCTGCTCCACCGCTGATGCAATTAACGTTAGCCTCAATAATAGTCTTCGATGCACTTATTCTTAAACATCATAGTGAGGGAGGGAGGGAGGTTAAAAGGTAGGTACCAGAAAAAGCATGATAGTACTTAATGAATAGAATTATCAGTAGGCAGTTTGCTAGTTTCAGCTTGCGGGCACCTTGTACTTCTTGCAATACTAAGTAACAATACGGAAAGCCTACCGTCATATTAATAAGCTGATGCAAAGGTTCGTTAAATCATGAGGGGGCTTCGTGGTGCAGTGGTAAGCACACTCGGCTCACAACCGAGAGAGCCCGGGTTCGATTTCCGGGCGGAGTGGAAAAAATTGGGCGGCTTTTCCGATACCCTACGCCCCTGTCCACCCAGCAGTGAATGGGTACCAGGTATTAATCGGGGGTTGTGTCCCGTCTCCTGGGATCTGTTCTCTTCTATAATTCCTTCCCCTTCTGTCTCTCTCCGGCATATGACCACAGATGTTGCGCCGACTAAACAAAACTTTCCTTTCGTTAAATCATGCTTACTGATATTTAAGTTAGTGAAGCATTGGCTCGGTAGTACGTGTTTAAACTGTTAGCTTCGTTTCCTGCAAATATAAAATCAGACCTTGGCATATGTTAGATCAGGCTCCATTTATTTCACTTTTAACCACTTGTAAGTAAAGGCAGTCTAGTAGAGTAACCGTAAACACGACAGAATATTATAAGCTAAGATTGGTTTTATTAAATGATCGATATTTCATCCCTTATGTAACTGTTGACTGCTCTTCTGTTATGTATGTATTCAACTAACATGTGAAGGATAGTAGAATACATAATTATAGCAACAGAGGAGCAGTTTTAAGAATTAAGGAAATGAGATATCGGCGCGTTCTAAAACCAATTAATATTAACCTTCTAATGCATTTATTCTGTTACAATATTTGCAGGGTTGTGTTCTTTCCTGTTGTCATATATGTATTAAAGTAACCTGTGGGGAATTCCTGGAGGTTTAAAGGTTAGTAGAATACATAAGGGACAATTTTTTAAGCTGGAGACGTGATATCGACTCGTTAAGAAAACCAATATTTTTAAGGGTTAACCACATTATACGTTTATTCGGCAAATTTGCATTGTAGGGTAATTAGTGTTCCTCCCGATCACCTTGTTATGAGCAAGTAGTAATTATAGCTTCTGATAACCATGGCGAACTATGTATACGTAACAGTGGTTTCAGATTAAGTAAATAGCGGAATGGTTTGAATAATTAAGTAGTTACGTGCCAACGATTGTTTAATTTTAATTTTCGCCCAAACTAAAGATGATTGAATTGAAGGAGTTTTGGAAGTAACAACGCAGAGAGAGAGAGAGAGAGAGAGAGAGAGAGAGAGAGAGAGAGAGAGAGAGAGAGAGAGAGAGAGAGAGAGAGAGAGAGAGAGAAAATGGGGGGAGGAGAGGGGAGACTAAAAAATATAAAAAAATAAAAAACGAAAAAAAACCCCCCGCTTGTTGAACCATTGAAAAATATTTGAGGTTGACACCGAGTGGATTCATAAGCATTAGATCTTGCGTCATATTTCTGAGGGGGTTCGTTCATTTTCTCTGGAGGTCGAGGAGGTCCATGGCGATTGAGGTGGTGGTTGAAGAGGAATTAGTTAGAGGGGGGATGATAAGGGATATGGTGACTGTACTATATTTCTTTAGGTGGTGGTGGTGGCTGAGGAGGAGAAAGCTTACATTTCATCCACAAGTCACAGTAAATGAAACTACCAATAGGGCACAGAAACTAGAGGATAAGAAAGAGTTCAAGAATATCTGATTGAAGAGATGCAAATGAGTAAGAACCAAAGTAAAAAATAAGAATGGCCAAAAAACAGAGGAAAAGAAGACAAGGTTTTATTGGAGGGAGGACACGAGAAGCCTAAAACAGAACCAGTGCTGTGTAGAAACCAAGTTAAGAGAAGATGTTTACTGTATACATGAAGAAGGTCATGAAGGTGATACATATAAAGCAGCTATAGTGGATCATGATGTTTTAAGTAGTGGACTTGAAGGAACTCGGAGAAAATGAAACTAATGGGGAATCTTTCTAAATCTTTACAACCTGAAAGAGTAAATAGGAGAGATATCAGGGAAAGGGTTTGGTTCAGCAGGTGTCAGATAGCAAAAAGGGAAGATGAAGCAAAAGTCAAATTAAGGAAGATGGAACAATAGATTAAATGGGATTAGATGGGAATATCTTTGAGAGAAAGAAGAAGAAATGAGGACATCAGAGCGGAAGCAGGAGTTGTGTCAATCTCGGAGAAGGAAAGAGAGGCACACTTGAGATGGTATGGCCATCTAACTAGAATGCAGGAGGCAAACCCTGCAAAGTTGGCATGGAGGAAGCAAGTGGAGGGGAGGAGGACGAGGGAAAGACAGAGACTGAGGTGGAGAGATGGAATCCAGAGACATGGAACAACTGGGACTAGAAGAACAGGACGCGCAAGACAGGAGTTACTGGTGACAACATATAAGAGCGGCCAACCCCGTCAGGGATTAATAAGGCAGAGAAGAAGAAGAACAATAGATTAAAAAAAAAGTACAAAAGAACTAGAAGTAAAAAGGGTCCACGGAGGGGAAAAATAAAATGTTGAAGGAGGTATAATGTGCCGGTTGCCAGTCATGTATAAGATATATAGAGTAATGAAATACTGTATATCTTTTCTCAAATCTAATATTTATAAAAAATGGCAACCGTGATGTCACAAACTATTACAGCTGACTGCCAAGCACAGCACTGTATGGGAAATGAACTTCAGCCAAGTTATGAATTCTGTGTTAGTCAACGGTTATTACCAGTCATGTTATGAATACTGTGATATTCAGCTGTTATCATCATGCTAGGTATGATAGGTCTCTTAAGATGAAATATGCTGTGTTTGAGCTTTAGTGAAGAGATTTGTTGGATTTAGAGAGGCATGGGACTGCTACTATTCACATCAAGGAACTTTTACAATACTCACACGGCAACAGTCCTAGGAAATCACCAAACAAATAAGCAATATCTGAGAAATGGATCATAGTGCTGTATTATTTTGTTAAAAATTTTCCTTGAGTGATATAGTTAATTAACTCCAATTGTGGTTCAGATTTAGTTATGTAAATAATTTCTTCCTTTGTTTCTAGCAGCAAAGCTGTTCTTTTATGTTTAGCCAAAGGCTGAAAACTAGCACTAGGTATGGGAATCTTAGAAACTGCAACAGATGAATATATATATGTATTTTTTCCAGCAAAGGATGCCATTCAAGAGCAGCAATGACAGAAAACAAAAGCACCTGCTCAGCGCTGTTCCAGCAATAAGAAGATAGTGTCCAAGAGAGGGTCGACTTAAGAAGGAATATCAGCATTAAGAGTACACTTGCAAAGCCAACCAGCCTGGTATCATGTGACAAGGGCTACAGTGAAGGGTGAGTGATCCACCATAACAGAATAGCATAGATCGCACAATTATTTTTCTTATAATTTGGTTGAAATAGGCTGAATGCACATCCTTATACAATGAGAACCTGCTGCTGTATTTGCAACTTTTACACATCATAATTCCTGCCATCTAGAATTTTGAGTTTTTTTAATTTGTTTTGTGCCTCAGTATTTGAGTTATTGACTTTTCAGATCATAGTTTGCTGCTTCCAAGAATTAATACCACTGAGATTTTCAGACCAGTCAAATTCAGAATAAGAGACATTATACTATTAAGAAGGTAAAGAAGTAAAATTAGTTATGGTCATAGTTCACATATATTTGCCCTTACATTTTTACAGGCAGAACTAAGCAACACACAAAGGGCTGCAGCATCTCAAGCAGTATGCAAAGCCCAGTGAGTATGCAATGAAAGCTCACTGACTCAGCTGACATTTAAAGTCAAGGACTTCTTGTTTGTGCACGACATAGGCTTAAGAGCAGACCTGATAGAGGATGAATTTTGACTAACAGTATTTAACAAACAATAAAAGAGGATTCTCAGTAACTTATGAAACAATATTTACAAATGTACACACTATCACTAACATTGTATCTATTTCTCCTGAACATAAATTTCCTATCCTTAATATGTACAGGTTTGCTAGTGGAGGTTTGGCTGGATTGTTCGGTCTTCCTTGTTGGAGTTCTTGACAAACTCCTTCAGCATCGTCATCACCTCGTTGTCAAACTCTTGTGGGGTCGGCTGCACACCTGTGGGATATTGTTAGGTGAGTCTTCCTGATGCAAAAGGCAGTGTATTGACTGAGTAAGTGTAATATAATCATGGATATAGTAGTTTTAAACTATTGTGGGTTCTCAGCAGTATGAAAGCATTTGGTTTCAACTTTAGATAAATTGTAACCAATTACTTCTATGAAATGCCTATATTCAGTGTAGTCTTTAGAACTACAACCTTGCCATGGTTGCCTATATTCAGTGTAGTCTTTAGAACTACAACCTTTCCACCATGGCTGTAAGTGTAATTCTGTCAAGCTGCCTATTCAACATTTTGAAGAGCGAGATGGGGACAAAATGTACATGGTAGTAAAGTGTAGCATGTAGATTTGCTGTGGTCACATAATCCATTCAAGCAAAGTGTACCCTGTACTGGGGTTAACAGGAAACAGGCTGCATTAGCTTGCTGCATCAAATGTTTCAGATGTTTTTTGGAGTATTGCAAAATTTTCCATTGTAATCAGTTTTATGATCATCAATACTTGTGATATTTATTTACTGATCTAAGAATAGTGAGACTTTAGAGCAGGGACTGTCACTAAGGAGATTAATCACATTACTGTAGGCACACTTTTGAGGATCCTCCAGAAATGCAGGGTTTTCTGGTGTATGAGGTCATTGCAATGGATCATAGGCCTGTTGTTGCAACACACAAGCTTAATGTCAGGTCAAGAAGACCTAGTATGCATTGACAGTTGCAAATCAGTTCATTGTGCTCAGCACCCTTGAGGACCCTATAGAGCTGTGGGATACCTGACATCTATGGCTCATGTGGATTTGCAACCACATGCTGAGGCTGCAGTTCTGTGAACAGTCCAGGTTCACGTATCATAGTGTTTCACGAACTGACGGAGCGCCACAGTGAGTTTCGATATAATGCCTGCAGCATCCCCTGCAGGCCTTTGATTCAGTGCATCACAAGGCACTTTGGGATCTCCTGCAGCTCTGTGGGATTTCTGTAAGGACATTTGGTCTAATGACTGGCCTGTATTCTGGAATTGAGAGGTGCTGTGAAGTGTTGTGGGCGTGTCCACAGCTGCTTTCCCTGTGAATGCAGGAGGGAGGCATTGCTTTCCAATACTTGCATAGATTGGGTATTAGGCAGAGTTGTAGATGAGTCATTGTGGAACATTTGTTGGCAATAACAGGGTCACTATCTTTGTTTTTGCCCATGATGCAGCAATCCTTGCAGTCATCAGAGGTTCTGGTGACGGCACAAAGAGGTAAAGCCCTTTGGACTTCAGGTCTCTTTGGCCAAGACCCAGTTACAGGTGTTTGAAGGTTTGCTAGATGAAACAGAACAGTTTTTTTATGCATGTGGTGAGGACATTGATATCTTGGAAAATTTCACATATGTAGGTAGCGTAGTGTCGAACAAAGGCAAGTCTCATCAAGAGGTCTTATGGTGGATTGGCTTGGCCCATGATGTTTTGGACTCACTCAGTATAAGTATTGTCAATATCTGTGCAGAAGGACAAAGATCTGGATCTTCAAGTCACTATGGTTGTGAGAGATGGACGTAAGATGTGGATTGATGCCTTTGGTAATAATAAGTGCCTACACAGAATCAAGATAGTGCTGGTATGACTCTGCCTAACTAGCGATAACTCTGTGAGACTGATTAGAGGTCTATTACTTGCATCGTTCATGAATACCAACTCCGGCTATACGGGCATGTGGCACACTACCCTGAAGCCGACCCCCCATCAGATTGTTTCTGTAAGAGGCAATACCTAGTGAGGGAGGTCTAGGAGGTGCCCATAAAGTTCGTGGCTTGAGCAAGTCAATAGATCCTGCCATGAGGTACGTACTTATGATGGGAAGGGGACTGGAGACTTCCTCAGAGGAACCCCAGGGTTTGGTGTTGTAGGGTGGGTGTGGCGATGTGTCCCCTGGTGGATGCCCCTAGAGTGAGCGATTGGGGTTGCCTTTGCCTCACCCACCCTGCGGCCCCAACTCCAAGGGTGCCTCCAACCAAGTCGCCATGTACATAAGCCCCTTTCTCATTCTAAGTACATTATGGCAGGATCCATCAACTTACTGAAGCCATGAACTAAGTGTCTGTCCCTGCAGCTCCTCCACTCAGTCCAGTGAGCAGGATCAACTGGTGTAATGATCATGCAAGCAATATGCCTTAATTCAGTCTTGGAGAGCAATCATTGGCTTAACAGTCATGCCAGCAATATCCTGTGACTTTGATTAAGCAATTATTACCAGAGGCATCAATTTGTCTCTTCAAGTCACTATTTAAAGTCCATGCCTCACAGCCATGAAGTAAGACAGGGAGCACAAGTAACCTTTGTCTTTCTGCGCCAGTATCGACAACCCGATACATTTATGTTAAACAAGTCCAAAGAAACGTGGGCTAAGCCAATCTGCCATAAAACTTCTTGATGAGACCCGCTGTTGTTCGGCAGTATACTACCAAGGTATGTGAATATTGACAAGATATCAATGTCCTTGCCACACGTATGAACAGAATGTACTATTTTCATCTAGCAAGTCTCCAAACACCTGTACCTTGGTCTTGGTTCTGGAAACCTAGAGTGCAAAGGGTTTTGCTTACCTGTGCAGTGCCTTGAGAACCATCACCAGAACCTCCAGTGACAACACAAAGATTACTGTGTCATGGGCAAAAACAAGGTCAGTGACCTTGGTATTCCAAACAGATGCTCAACAATAACTTGGACTCACAGCTCTGTGGAATACCCAGCCTATACAAGTCTTAAAAAGTGATGGGTCTGTGGGGCAGGGACACAGACCTGTCTCACTCCTGCATTCACAGGAAAGAAGCTGGACATGCCCCCTAGCACTTCTCAGCGCTCTCAGTCTCAGAATACAGACCAGTCAATAGACCGGTGATTCTTACAGGAATCCCATGGATTACAGGAGATCCCAGAGTGTCTTGCAATGCACTGAAACCAATGCCCTCTTGAGATCAACATACAGATTGCCAGCATCCCATCGAAACTTGCTTTGGCATTCCACTTGTTAGCAAAGTGCAAGGATGAGATCAGTTGCCGATGTATAAGGCGTGAGCCCGGACTGCTCAAGTCTCTGCAGCTTCACCAGCTGGCTGTTGACTTGAGTACTTGTGCAGCTAACAGTGGTAAAGAAGGTTATAGTTATCCCACTCTCTCCCCTAACAATTACTTTTCTTACAGCTGGTGGTTGAGTGCCCTGCTCCCATGCAGCAAAGGCCACAGCAAAGCAATCTAGTGGTTCCCTCAACAAGGATGTTACATTATGGTTCATTGAAAGTGGGCCAAGCAGAAGGATCAGCTTGGACACGAGAATACATAATTATGAAGACTCCTACTAGTGTGACGGATGGTCTCCCCAGCTTTGCCTATGGGTGAGAGTTCCCTTACAAGCAACGTGCTTCACCATGGGGTGGAATGGACCTCCAATACCCTTTTTTTATAAGTCAGCATGGGTTGACCCTATCACATCTTCCTGGAGCAGAACCAGCAGACAACAAAGGGTATCCTGACAGTACTCAGCCCAGTTGCCTCTCGATCTGGTTCAGGTGCATCCTTGGTTGCAGTGGTTGCACATTTAATAATGGGCCATAGAGACAATTCTCCACCCGACAGATCCACATGAGCCTGTGGGGACCCCTCCCTGCTGTGCTGGACCTCGGGTGCTGGGTAAGATTTGCCAATATGCTGCTACGTGTGCCAAGTGTTCAGGCAACAGCAGTGTCATCAGGCCACGAAACTGTGCGGGATTTGCAGGGTGGAGCACACAATGTGGGACTATCTGCCGCCTTTCAGGAGATGGAGAGTCCTGTGCTACAGTGTGCCAACTACAGAACCGGGCATGACACCTGAAACTGTTGTGGCTGGGAGGGCTTGAGCTGGCCCTCCCTTTATAGAAGGCTGCTTTGTGAGGGGAAGCCGCTTCCTTACACTCTGCTGGTCACTGGCCCCCTGAAGATTTAGCTTCACCACCACTACAACCACATGGAAGAGGACTCCATGGATGACTAATGTTTGCTGCTCAATCAGGACAGGGATCATAGACGAGGAGACGGCAAAAATCCTCCTCTCTTGGTAAAGTCTGATTGTCACTGTTCACTAACAGACCTGTAAAAGCACCAATATAATAGTTTTATCCTGGATAAGTCACATTTGATGGTAGATTATTCTTGTAATTTATATATACATTTTTTTTGCTGTACTATGACCAATAAATGTCTGAAGAGATGAAGCAGCTGGCTGCCAATCCACATGAGAAATAGATGGATAAGCACCTTTCCTGGTGCACTGAGCAGTGTAATACAATGGTATTCACTGCAGTCTTTAGGTGAGCCAAATGGGACACTATATCAGCTGAGCAAAACAAAATGACATGAAACACAACAGCTCCCTCACACTACTCCCTCAGCAGCTCTTGTAGGCAACCATTAGCTGGAAACCGCAATTGTAGTTGAACAAAACTACAAAGAAGGTAAGAAGATTCAAAATAGGTGACACTGGCCACACTCATTACTATGTCAAGCCTCCACGACAGGACAAGGAATACGTCTAGTATTGTAGTGAGGTAGGAGGCTGCTTGCTAACTCTTGCTGCAGCTGCTGGATAGCTCCAACAAGAAGAAGGCAGAATGTGTTAGTCCTTCCTGTCAGTACACAGCCTCTGACTGGTCAAGACTTTCAGAGTGCCTTCTTGTGGCACCCTTGGTAACTGGGACCTTGCAGTTTCAGGCTAAATCTCTTGAGGATCTTGGAGCAGGCTGGAGCCTCAGAGGTGTTTGTGCACGGCCCAATAACGTGTGGATACACCCTGACACTTCAATCCAACCTGGATGAGAGGGGCTCGTAGCCACGGTAGACAATCCACCCGGGAGAGGGAAAACTGTTAGACTACAAACCCAGGCAGGTGAAGTTTTTTTTCCTTTAACGTCCCTGCCTGTGGCCCTGGTAGGCTTTCTTGGTGGTGTCTGGTGCGGTGCCAGCCCCAGCCTGTTATGGTGCAGGCAAATGTTTATAGTGGTGTCTTGATAGGCAATTCACCTAGGCCCTCAGCTGAAAACTGTCTGCCAGGAAGGGTATCCTGAGACAAGTCATGCCCCAAACCAAGATGAACAATGACAACATTACTGATCTGTCCAACCCCAAAAGGAAAAATGAGGCCATGAAGAGAAGAAAACTATTCATAACTGTTATGTTTACAAACTGCACTGCCCTACCTGCACAACCTCCCAAATGATGACTTGGCAGGCTAACACCGCTGTCTTGTTACAACTTATCAGCTTTGTTATGTTACATTGTACAAGATTGCGTGGCTAATGGCACTTTTCCAATATATCGAATCCTCAGGCTGTTGTGACAAACCATTCATTCTTCCCAGTCAATAGGAATATTTTCACTAGCTCCATGGTTTTGGTTGTTAGTTATGAAACTCAGGAATGTTTCTATCAATCGCTAGACTTGAGAAATCTCTAGTTAGAAAAACGCTAGTGGCAGGGCCCCATTGTATAGCAAAATAAATAAACATTACTCGCTATGCATTTTACTTTTCTGAATTAAAAAGCCTACTACTAACAAGCAGCTGGAAGTAAAATGCTAGCCCTACAAAAAACCAACATCATTTCTAAATATCGCTTACCTATGGCCCAGTAGTAGATTTCCCAGTCGTTGGAGGGCAGGTTAATGAGGCGGTCGTAGAGAGACAGTTGTTGCTCAGTCATGGAGGAAAGGTATCGGTGGGCAAAGGTGCTCAGGATGAGGCCGTTCTCCAGCATTCCTCGCTTCCTGGACTGGTACTGCAGCCTGAAAACATCTGGTATATTAATGTGGGGAAAATGTGTATCGTTCTGTAGCAGTTTCCCTTTACCAAATGCTCACGTTTCCTTATTTGATATATACTTGACACTCACCTATTCAAATTGACCCAGTAGCAGCGACGGGCCAAATTTGTGCCATGATATAAACCCCCCAAAACAGATGATACATAATCTGATCACAAATGCTTTGAGATATATTATAAAATAGTTTGTGTGAGGGGTGATTTTTTCTCATTTTTCTTGCTTGGAGGGACCATTAAGAAACATGATGCCTGCTGCTACCAGGTTAAATTCAACACATAAAAAGACTTTCAATGACTATGATTACTTCCAAGGCCCATGTTCAATTATATTTTGAATTACACCATAAAAGGAAACATTTACATAACTGCACTAAACAGGCTTCTTTAACAACTGTAGTCTTTGTCTTTACTACACAGGGGAGAGTGTTCCCAAGCCCTTCTATATCTGTCAACAATCAAGTGTGTTCAGACATTTTTCCTGTTTTATTAGCCATTATATAGTTTGTCATTATTTTTGAGCATCTGAGAACATATCCCCATTAACCCATGTTGTGATATTACTGAAGCTAGCCTGATGGGACGTCCAGGCTGGAGGGTGAGCAAGAGGCAGACAAGATCAGCATGTCTTCCCAAACGCAGCCATCCCTACCACTACCATGCACATATAATTTACCCTGTATGCAGTTCTATGGATTTTCTGTTTGTGCCAATAAACCAACAAGATTAGGATCCCTGTTATTTCGTCTCTGCCCAAGTTTACAAGTTTTTACAAAGTTTTCTTGGGTGCGAAATTCAAAATTGATAATAAATTAATTATTTAAGCAAAATGTGGCACTGACTGAAAGGTCAAGAGAGCATCACTTTCTTTTGTTTCTGTAGAGCACTGTGACCTTTAACAAAGAGTTTGGGATGTGCAAATAAATGATGAAATTTTAGAACAGAGGTATTCATTTTCCTACCAAGCCATGACATTAATGTATTCAATAATGTGGTGCCATAATAACCTTTCACTGATATTTAGCCAACTTTTGCAAAGAATGGTTAACAATCACTTCATTTAATGACTCATTATGATTATTACCAAAGGCTTAAAGAGTGAGGTGCTTTGAAAAGCTAAGAGCTTGACACTAAAAATATGATTCTACTTGGAGGCACAATATAATTTCCATCCAAGTCTAAGTCTGAGCAATCAAAATTAATACGGTTTTGGGCTATGGCTATCATGACTGTACCATGACTTCTGGAATGGATGCTAGTTATGAGGATCCAAAATATTTCTAAAAAATCTTAATAATGTAATACTTGAGGAAGGCAACACCATGCTCCCTCACCTGGCCCTCTTCAGGTGCAGTGGCTCCCCAACCTTCTCTTCGTAGGGCGGGATGGTGGGCTCCTGAATATCCGGGGGGGCGGGGTGCATATCTCCCTTGTCACGGTAGAATGCATGACCCTGTAACATAACGGCACATCATCACAGCAAATATATTTGATGCTTGCAACACACAAGCACACCACCCTAGCAATACAATGTTCTTATCTGTACCTGCAACACAAAAGTATGTTAGCCCAGCCCAGTTTACTCAGGAGTGTCTATTAACGACCTAATTGGTGTGAGGGCTGAGGACTTAGGTCTTTATAATGATGGGTTTGAAGATCTGTAAGCCCTTTTTATCAGAACAATTATTACCTATTACAGCCAAACTTAGGATATGGCTTACAGGCAAGACCGGAAAACAGAGATCCTAAACAGATACAAAAAAACTGTCGAATACAAAACTGGGTAAAAAAGGGAGATTTATAAGAGGATGAAAACGGGAGAAGGTTCTGTAATGAACACCACTGGGTGCCGGGGGATTGATACCCGGGCACCCAGTGGTGTTTATTATGTGATTTTGTCAGTGTTAATGCAGTTTCCTTATAGGGAAGAAGAATCTTGAAGACATGTACATTCAACTAGTGTAACCTGCTGCCACTAGAATGGTAACCTACTGCCCATTAATTAGTTCCTCAAATCTCAAAAACAAGCAATGTCTGATGGAAGCAGTTAATATAAGGGAAGATGTATAGAACAGATGCTGTACATGTTTGCACACAATTTCCATTACTACTTCTGTAACGCCCTTGAATTTCCGTTTTCCAGACACCCATGTGACCTCTGTGTATCACGAAGCACAAAAATTTACCAGAGTTGGGGGACTGAACCGGCAACTGGATGGATGGGAGAGTCACTTCTTGACCAGTCAGCCAACGAGGTATTCAGCTGGCAGAGTGAGTGTGGGAGGCTGTCTGCTATACTACACACAATACTTTCACACTTATTTTGATCATCACACTATTACAGTTTTCAGGGAGGCTTGAGGGTTAGTAGAAGACACATATGATAACAAAAGAGTACTACTTTGTAAGGCAGGAGGTGAGGTGTGAGTCATATAACCAATCCTAGCCGTGTGGTACGAGTGGAGGTGCAGTCCTTCTGATCTACCAAAAATCGTGCCAAACACCAGCATGCAATGGGTGCTCTAAGAGATAAATACCGGCGTGTTATGGGTGACATATCCTATTTTTCAGGTGGTCAGTTGGTATTGTAATTGTCAGCCATTTCACTTACACAGCAACATAAGAGGTATTACATCATGGCCCTCGTATAAAAAAATCACACCTGTATTACGTAGTGGCAGGTGTTGGTTTGGGGAGGCGGCCACAATAAAATAAAACAAAATACAGAAAATAAAACAAAATATAGAAATTAAAACAAAATACAGAAAATAAAACAAAATACAGAAAATAAAACAAAATACAGAAAATAAAACAAAATATAGAAATTAAAACAAAATATCGAAAATAAAACAATAGAAAATAAAACAAAATACCAGTAGATAAAAAAAATATATATATAGAAAATAAAACAAAATACCAGTAGATAAAAAACAAAACAAAATAGATAGAAAATAAAACAAAATAGATAGAAAATAAAGCAAAATAGATAGAAAATAAAAGAAAATATAGAAAATAAAACAAAATATAGAAAATAAAACAAAATAGATAGAAAATAAAACAAAATAAATAAATACCTCCATTCTCCTTTGTTGTATACCTGCAACAATAAACTATCAACCAATTATAAAACAGTAAAACAAAAAAACAAAAAAAACACTGAGGCCATGACCGACTACGTAACACCTGCTGACGAAGGGAAGAAGGTCGTTGGCACCCACTCCAACACACCACGACGCTTCCTTTGACCTGCCAGCACCATTAATCTTCACTTACCGTCACTCGCGGGGCCACGGTCCTGCTGAAGAGGCGTTGGGCGCAGCGGAGGGACAGCGCCATGACCTCACCTTCACGAGCTTTACGTAAACACTGAGCAGCTGATCGAGGTCCGCGGCCAGCGTTACCACAGATTATCGTACTCAGAACATCATATTTTCCGGTTTCCTGACCCATAACAATTGCAGGAAAACATCTATAATTAACCATCTCAACTCTAATTGTAAATGTTTATCGTTATCAGTGTAGGCTCGACAGTTTTGGACCTCAAGCAGACGAAAAAAGTATGTCTAGTACGACAATCTGGTAACGCTGGGTCCGCCGGCCGCCGCGCACCATTGCCAGATTGTCGTACTCAGAGCATCGTATTTACCGGTTTCCGAGCCATAAATAATGCCAAGAATCACCAATAATTATCCATTTTAACGATAACTATATATGAAACCATTAATTGGGGTGGAGGACATAGTTTTTTGGGTTGGAAATCGGCAGACATGAGGCTGAGTAGATTATCGTACACCAGATCCAAAATCACCCGAGTTAAGTAACATTGTATTAATTTCCCGTATCATATATGGTTTTCGGGAGACTAATATATCACCGAATTCCCTGTACACATTACGGAGTGTGACATGGAAAACGAATTTTTGTAGAGATCCACGCTGATCCACCACATCTGGATCACGTGAGTATATATAGTTATTTAGTGATAGTTGGGGGTTCACGAGTGCTTATCTAACTTTGAAGCGTGTCATTATTTACGAATCTAACCAATTCATAATTCGTTCCGTGAAACCCCATTTAATTTTTCAAACTCCCGCTTTACAATAGTTTAGTCAGAATCTTAGAACATGCGGTACGGTTTTGATCTCCCCACCATGCAAAGAACATTGTTAAATTAGGTGTCCAACTTCGTGCAACAAGAATTATCTCTTCCATGCTCAACAAACCTTACGACGATCGAAATAAGGGTCTCAAATCTTATAACATGCTCTCTCTTGATAAACTCTATCTCTGTACTCATTCCCATCTAGTGCTTGGGCAATGTTCTCCGTCCCCACATTTTATTGTCTTACTGTCCAGGGGGAGGTACCGCCCCCTCCCTTGTTGTGCTTTCCTTCCTACCATTGTATCTTTTTAGTTTCATGGTGCTACCTACACATGTATTAATAGTTGTATAATGTCCTGCCTGGGGGTTGGGATGGCATGTTCCTCCCTTCTCCCTTGTTGTTTACCTGCAACAATAAACTATCAATCAATCATTAACGTCGCCTCCAAGGAAAACTGATCGAATGTTTTAATATCTTTACGACTGTGGACAAATCACATTGTTTATCATCGATGACACTTAGCGAACGAGAAAAAAATGGCACAAAACTTAAGTGTAAACCAGTAAATTCAGACCACTATTTTTCTTACATTGTGGTGCGAAAATTAAATAATCTCCCACCTTCAGAAGTCCAGTATATACGTGCAACAAGATTGATCGCGACTCCTTTATTTAACTGAAAGCAAGCTCGACCGACACTTAATTCCTTCAACTTTATATTTAGTAAATTTAAGTAGAAATGCAAAGTTTTGGAGCCATTTACTGATTAATATAAAATTTAAGGCATACTAGCTACAGTACCTCAGTCTGGACCATTATTAATTATGGTCTCCTTGGTCTGAATTTCTCTGTAAATCTATATAAATCCTCCCCGCCTGTCCTGCTTTGCCCCCCCCACCCCCCCTTGGAGGAAGAATACAGTATAATTATATACTACAAGGAGACTATTATAATGATAGTCCAAAACGGCAGACACCCTTACAAGATGGAAGACTTTTACATCAAACAAGTGACAGAAGAAAAGGATGTGGCTGTTCTCTTTACGGAAAACCTAGAATTGACACACCGCATTGAAAATATACCTATACCGTAACATGAAAAGCAAACAGCATGTTACCTATATATACATACTTTCAAGTACATACTAACTTGAGGAAAGTTTTGCCAGTGTTTACAGGACAACCAGGACATACATCGTCCCCACCTAGAATACGCTAGGCTAGTGTGGAGTCCCCAAAGTAAAATGAACATCAACAGAATAAAAAAAAAGTTCAAGAATTAAGAGGCACCAAGATTATCACATCACTTAAAAAACCACCCCTATGAAGAGCGGCTGAGAAGATTTAACATTCCCAAGCTTGAAGATATATCCATAGAAGAGAAGCGACTTGATGGAAGTTTTCAAAATAAGGAGTGACATTGATAAACACGCTCTTCCAAACCACAAACACAACACAGATGAATATGGAGGCGGGCAACAGGATCTATTTAGATCATATGTGAATCCAGTTTTATACCAGTTCAATGTTTATGGATTTCATTAGTATTATTGGTAAGTCTATATACTCAGTCACGGTCCCCTGCCTGCTGGCCTGCGCGCCCGTGTTTACAAACACAGCCCGTCGTGTAAACAGAGCAGCGCAGGGCCGTCCGCGGCTGTCCGGCGAGATGGCAGCAAAGTTTCAAAGCAAGCAATACTTACGAATGGCAAAGTTCCGGGCTGAGATGGACACAATCGCCTGGTCCTTGCTGCACCGCGAGTACCCGCTGAACATGACAAGCAATCAGAAGAGAACTCTGAGGAGACAAAAGACACTATACAGGATTGTGGGTAAGCGTTTTACTTCGACAAAGTTTTTCATGGTTTCCTTATCAGTAATGGAATTCTACATTCGTGTGTACTGTCCGTTATCTAGTCAGGCGTCTTCTCCCAAAAAATAAAAATAGGGATAATATGGATCTTGAGGTTTCGTGTAGCAGTATAAATGTGAATAGTGTTAATAAAGAAAAGAAACAAGGATCTCATTAGAAATACGCTAGTTCTCACATAAAGAGTTGTGATAATAGTAACACAAGATTTTTCATGGTACAAATAGTTTTGTGTGATAATAGTAACACAAGATTTTTCATGGTACAAATAGTTTTAAGTGCAATAATCCCAAAGTGCCTAATATGTGCAATAGTTTTCTTTCTTCCAGTAACAAAGTAGATTTACATGAGCATGAATATAAAGGTGCAAATATATTAGTACCAATATACTTTTATAATGCCAAATTAGTTGTTCCTCCATATTATGTCTGCGTGACATATTTTCCATAAACTATACAATGGAGGTGACATTTCATTTTTGATGCATGGAGTGCACTTCCATAATTACCTTAAAATCGAATCCGTCACACTATAAAGAAACACCTGAAACCATGGTGTAAATATTTTTTGGAAACAAGTTTTTGTTCTTGTTCCCTGAAGTCTTTCTTGTTACAGATGGGAAGCTGTATCATCGAAAGAAGGATCGTTGGGTGGAGGTTCTTACTACAGTGGAACAAGTGAATGAGGTCATGCAACTTCACCATGTGATGGATGGGAAACACAGGGGTATCGTCAACACTAAGAAATCAGTTTCTGCCAAATACTTTTGGGCTCACATGGGACAGGATGTTGATTACTATGTAAGTAAACAATTTCTTCAAACAACTTAAAGCCATACCATTGAACGTAGTTAATATATTATTGCAATCTAATAATGTACATGTGAAGACTTAAATTATATAAAAAAAAGTTCACTAAAATTGATCAACTATATTAATCTATCTTCCTTAACTATCATGATCAAGTACATAATATTCTTGACATGGATGTGGTAATAGGCATTTACCATTAGTAATATCAACACCCACCAATACAGTACAGTAACTTTCAGCTTGAACTACAAAATCATTTCTATGTCCTCATGGTTTCCTTACCACTTCAGTTGTTGATCTGTCCTCCATCTTGTTAGTGGTTATGTCTATTAATTTAATTCTTTAGGAAAGGAAGTGTAACCCTACCTATCCTTATGTTCACTAATTATGTTGAATGTATTGCAGATATCAACTTGCTCGACGTGCCAGTCGTGAAGCTGCTGGGACACACACGTTTATTTCCAGGGTCAACAAGAACAGGATCAACAAGAAGTGCCTCCCCCGATGGATGCTGTGGCTGTGCCTCACCCGATGGATGCTGTGGCTGTGCCTCACCCGATGGATGCTGTGGCTGTGCCTCACCCGATGGATGCTGTGGCTGTGCCTCACCCGATGGATGCTGTGGCCGTGCCTCACCCGATGGATGCTGTGGCTGTGCCTCACCCAATGGATGCTGTGGCCGTGCCTCACCCGATGGATGCTGTGGCTGTGCCTCACCCAATGGATGCTGTGGCCGTGCCTCACCCGATGGATGCTGTGGCCGTGCCTCACCCGATGGATGCTGTGGCTGTGCCTCACCCGATGGATGCTGTGGCCGTGCCTCACCCGATGGATGCTGTGGCCGTGCCTCACCCAATGGATGCTGTGGCCGTACCTCACCCGATGGATGCTGTGGCTGTGCCTCACCCGATGGATGCTGTGGCTGTGCCTCACCCGATGGATGCTGTGGCTGTGCCTCACCCGATGGATGCTGTGGCTGTGCCTCACCCGATGGATGCTGTGGCTGTGCCTCACCTGATGGATGCTGTGGCTGTGCCTCACCCGATGGATGCTGTGGCTGTGCCTCACCCGATGGATGTTGTGGCTGTGGATCTGCATGGTAAGTGCTTTTGTGCACTCATTCACATAAAAATAAAGGAAATTAAGGAATAATGGGCCAAATCCTGCAACATTATGTGTAGTGCCTGACCCGCCTGATGGGTAATTAAGTCTCCCACAAACTCACTCTGCGAGGGGGTTGCCTTTTCGACCAACTGGTTAAGGGAGTGGCTTTCCCATCTCACTCTTTGTGGGGCTCAATCCCTGGCTATTGCATACAAATTTTGACCTGTGTTGCTTTATTATACCCATGGTTTGCCTAGCCCAATCCAAATCCGATTAACTTTTCCAATGGTTGATATATATACAAAATTACAGGCACACCCTGCTTTACATCATTTTGACTTACATCAATTTGACTTTAAGCCAATTTTCTAGAGTAATTTTTTTTGTTTTGTTCGGGGGATGCCATTATGTCTGCCTTTACATCACTCAGCAATGTAGCCCATGCCAGATGACCAAGACCAAGACTTGGTCTGAACCTGGTTTTGACAGCCCAAATCTTTGCTTTCTGAAGTATCCTCGTATGGATTCTGTCCCACTCTCTGTACTTCTGTCTCCATTTTCTTTCAGGTTGATCTATCTCTGCTGTGATAGTGGTCATTGTTCTTCCCCTAAACCTCACAACAATGGTGTTCTGCAGGGCTCTGTTCTATCTCCCACTCTACTGGTCATCAATGATCCTTCCACAACTGTTCTGTCTACCCCTATGCCAGTGACTCTTCTCTACATTATTCAACTTCTTTTAACAGGAGACCTTCCCAACAGGTATTACAGGACTCAAGGTTGGGTAATACAGTGCTTAAACTCTGACCCTGCTCTCATTTCCAACTGGGGCAGAGGAACTTGGTTTCCTTCAATGCTAAAAAAAGTTGATTTCTCCACCTGTCAACTCAACACACTATTTCAAACACTTATCTCTTTTTCTTTGACAACACTCAGCTGTGCCTCAAAAGCATTAGCTTATAAAAGGGCTAACCTAAAAATTGACCATATACCAAATAAATCACGTACCTTGAAAAAAGTTCGGTGATAAATAAATCTCAAAATGTTTGAAATGTTTTTACACTAAACATTCCCGGCCTATCCTTAACCCGTCTGCTGCAATTGGCATGGATTTTGCCTTCACTAGTAGCCTGGTGACGTATACTCCCAGGTCTTTCTCTGCCTCTGTGGTGGATAGTGGAGTATCCCCATGCTGGATTTCCCCTCCCAAGGTGCATGACATTACATTTTTCTTCAAATTGTAGCAGCCACTTTTTGTTCGATTCCTGTAACTTGGTGATGTCTTCTTGTAGGAAATTTGTAGTCAGGGGGTTAACTCAGAATCTGAACAGGAAACTCCATATCTTATCTCTTTGGGGCAATCAGCTTCCTTGAGATTAACGTAGGTGTTCAGACTCATCTCCACCACTTTTTTTCCCCTCCCAGATGTTGTCCATATACAAGGGGCTTGTGGCCCTCATATGGAGTCTGTATCTCTTGTGGAGGCTCCACACACACACAGCCCTTTAGGACAGAGTGGAGTCAAAGTCTCTGTGTCATCAACTCCCCTCTTCTTACTGACATTAGTTGCAGGACAGGTATTGAGAAGAAGAGCACACATTTGTTATTTTTTGCTAACTTGTGTTTTTTACTTTCAGAAATGCCTGAAGATTGGTCTGAGGAAGACACATACAAGCTTGTGATGCTATATAAGGAGCATGAGTGTTTGTGGAACATGCATAGTAAAATGTTCAAGAACAGGAATGCAAGACAGAAAGCTCTCAATGACATACGTGTGAAAATGGAAATGAATAACTTTGGGATATATGATGTCAAACAGAAAATTAGAAGCTTAAGGGTAACATTACAGCAAGAACTGAATAAAGTAAAAAAATCTGAAGAATCAGGTGCTGGCACACAAGATGTGTACAAGCCTGCAATGAAATGGTTTCCAATAATGAAAGACCTCATGGATCACGGACGAAAGAGACGAAAGTCTCTCAAAAAATTGGTAAGTACATTTATTTATAATATAAGGTAAGCTATATTACATGCTAACATAATATTGGTATTATTTGATGATGAAAAAGCAATGAGATCATCGTTTTGCGATTCAGGTGGTCATCAACTTATGACCTATGCAACTTATGACTGATCGACTTTACAACTGCCAGTATGACAGTTTTGGCGGAAAATATAACTACTACTAACAACCTTGACTCCTTGAGGCCTCGTGGCGTTGGGTGCCAGGGGAGCACCGCTGTTTTTGTTTTTGTTGATCTTGGACGTAGTTCTTGGTTTTCGTCCTCTGCAAGTTTGTGTGGTCATTGAAGAAAGTTGCAGTAACACCAGTTATCATACATTACTGGCAGCTCTCTTGGGTGCATACTCCTTATATATCAGCTGATGTGTGTGTGTGTGTGTGTGTGTAAGCTAACCAAGTGGGAACTGGGCTGTGGGTGTCGTCTGCTTCAACCGGAGGGGCCATGATGCATGGGAGTATGTTCTTGTGTGTGTATGTATGTAGGTATATATGTTTAATGTACATGTGTGTGTGTTTAAGATGTTTATGTATTTACCTAGTTGTGATGTACAGGAAGTGAGCTACGCTCATGTGGTTCTGTCTCGGAATCTAAGTTGGTTAAACTTTGCTTTAAACTCTTTTTTTTTTTCTTTTTTTTCTGTCTTGAACGATATCTTTGTCTAGGCTGTTCCATTGGTCGATGCATCTACTGGGGAAGCTGTATTTCTTTACATCATTCAAGCATCTTGTCTTTCTCAGCTTCCTTTGGTGTCCTCTAGTTGCTCTCCCATCCCATACAAACGGATCCTTTCTATCGATTTTATCTATTCCCTTGAAACCTGCAATCATATCACCTCTCTCTCTTCTTTCTTTTGGGGATGGTAGCCCCAACTTTTTCAATCTTTCTTGGTTCGTTAAGTCTGCCAAGCTCGGGACCATCTTGGTGGCTGTTTTCTGGATTCTTTTGATCTTGCGTAAGTGCTTCTTTTTATGTGGGGGACCATATTACTGCTACATATTCCTGTCTTGGACGAATCATAGCTACTTCAGTGATACCTCCATTTGGAAGGAAGCTGTTTTGTAGCCTTTGAAACCGAGAATACTTGGAAAAAACTCCATCAGATACAGATCCATTACATCTAATATCAATATACCTAGGCCATCTAAATAAAGCTGTTGCTTTCCTAGTAATTGTAGAAGGTGCTGCTGATATTAGGAGAGGTTTGAATTTCAATGTGCTTGCCATCCACTGCTCCATAACATTCAGGAAAGTTCCATTTACCTCTAAAACCACTCTCTGTCTTTCCATGCCTCTTATGACGTAGGTGCCCATAAAGAGTGTGTAGCTGTATATTAATTACATCATTGTTAGTTTATAGTGTACATTGGAACTATATCTCATCTTTAATGCTTTGCAGGATAAAGCAGCTGAGGCACCAGAGCAGAAGAACCATGGCATCATATTACAAGCCTTGCAGCATAAGGCAGCTGAGGCACCTGAGCAGAAGAAACATGCCGTCCTGTTTTGTACCTTGCAGGATAAAGCAGCTACGTCACCTGAGCAGAAGAAACATGCTGTCCTATTTTGTACCTTGCAGGATAAAGCAGCTACGGCACCAGAACAGAAGAACCATGGCATCAGATTACAAGCCCTGCAGGATAAAGCAACCAAGGCACCAGGGCATAAAGACCATGGCATCAGATTACAAGCCCTGCAGGATAAAGCAACCAAGGCACCAGGGCATACAGACCATGGCATCATCTTACAAGCCCTGCAGGATAAAGCAACCAAGGCACCAGGGCATACAGACCATGGCATCAGATTACAAGCCCTGCAGGATAAAGCAACCAAGGCACCAGAGCATAAAGACCATGGCATCAGATTACAAGCCTTGCAGGATAAAGCAACCAAGGCACCAGGGCATACAGACCATGGCATCAGATTACAAGCCCTGCAGGATAAAGCAACCAAGGCACCAGAGCATAAAGACCATGGCATCAGATTACAAGCCTTGCAGGATAAAGCAACCAAGGCACCAGGGCATAAAGACCATGGCATTAGATTACAAGCCCTGCAGGATAAAGCAACCAAGGCACCAGGGCATAAAGACCATGGCATCAGATTACAAGCCTTGCAGGATAAAGCAACCAAGGCACCAGGGCATAAAGACCATGGCGTCAAATTTCGTTCCTCGCAAGATAAAGGAGATCATTCACCAGAGCGGAAGAACCATAGCATCATATTACAAGCCTTGCAGGATAAAGCAACTAAGGGAACAGAGCATAAAGACCATGGCATCATATTTCGTGTTTTGCAGGTTAAACCAGCTGCAGCACCAGAGCAGATGAACCATAGCATTCAGAGCGATACAGAAAGTGAGTCTACCCTTTCTGCGCACTCCCCTCTACCTGCAGACATTCATGGGACATCTTTGCAGCAAGAAGGATCTAGCAAACTAATCAGTGAAATAGCAGCAGCCTTAAAGGAGCTTAAAGAGCTAAATAAAGCCACCAATAATCCTAAACTAGTCGATGATGTGTGTGAAACATTTGGAAGACACATTGTAGCTCAGTTAAAAAAACTAAACCCTGAAAACTGTATCATGGCTCAGGAGGACATACAGCAGGTGTTGATGAAATACAGGCGTGCAGAACTCTCATCCAACAACTCGGGTTCTGCGCCACCTTGAGTTTCTCCCAGGCCCATTCCAGTCAGTAAATAATCATGGGTCCTATAGCAACTCCTTCAGTTTCTCCTGCCCATCACTTTCAGTCACTCTTATTCAACACCTCTTCCATATCCAAACACTGAAAATTCACAAGATTCATGACCATGTCTACTGCCACTGGAAGTTTCGGCGAGTTTGGTGATGATTAAAAGTAAAAGTAATTCTGTAATTATTTGTTAAATTTCATTACTTGTATAAATTGTGAAAGCAACATGTATTTACTAATTTCAATGAAATTATATATATATATTTTTTTTTATGCACGAGAACAGGATTTTTTAGCAGTAAGAATAAGCTTTGCAGTAAATTTGTATACATATGTTTCCATGAAAGTATGTAGTTATTTTTCTGTGCTAGAGTGCAAAACTATTTTGTAACATATAAACATGATGGTAAAATATAGTATATATACCATCAATTATAAGGATGAGTGTAATAGTTAAAAACTTATTTAATTTTCCTTACAGTCATATGTTCTTGAAACTTGTAAATTGTCACATACTTCAGGGATTAGCTTAGAAATTGCAGCAACTGAAACCTGAAACTGATGCTGTAGATTCATGAAAGAATATCCCACTGCTAGATTTAGAGGATCAAGGAATTCACTGTGAACACCATTGATAACATTAAAGGAAGAACAGTACACCCCCAAGATTTAGAGGATCAAGGAATTCACTGTGAACACCATTGATAACATTAAAGGAAGAACAGTACACTCCCCAAGATTTAGAGGATCAAGGAATTCACTGTGAACACCATTGATAACATTAAAGGAAGAATAGTACATCCCCAAGTAAAATGCACCCAACTAACAAGCGCCCCAAGGATCAGACATACAAAATGTGCTCGGAATGCAATGACTAAGGACGCTTTGGCACACATGCTCAAGTAACTCCAGAAAATGCATGTAGGCACTGCGGTGGGAATGACTGCACACTAGCCTTGCAGTGCCCCATGCAAAAAGCTTACTAAGGAAACACTCATTAGAACTCGACTGACCCCCTCTTTAACCTCTAGAAATTGTTAATGTGAGAAGCGATAGTCTTATAATACCAACTCCGTGCCGTCTTGTTATGTCATATTAGCCAACCATCTGACCATCTTAATGAAAATCATCAGCTGGAGTTTTGGTTGGAGACATCGCACAGTTTTTGGATGGGGCGTGTCCCCACCCAGGTAAGAAATCCAGGGAAGGGACAAAAATGGCGCCCAGCAGCTCATGTCGGTGCTCTCTCTATCACGGATTGGCCCGGACTTTGGAGTGGTACAGGGAAAAGGAAGCCCCGCAGTGTGTCAGCTGGTATGATGGAAGCCTGGGTGGTGATCTTCTCTTCCAAGCTCGAGCGCAGTGTATGAATGTGAATGCAAGAAATTACAGGTGGTCTGAGTCTCGCAGCAAAGTGTGTCAGATGTGTGACAGGGGTGTGGATGAAACTGTCGTGCATGTGGTGTGCGGGAGGTACCGGAGAGATAGGACGGAGATGATGAGGGTGGCACTGAGTGAGATGGGCTGGGATGTGAATGGGAGGATTGCAAGGACAGAGAGAGAATGGATGCTGCTGCTGCTGGGACTGAGTGAAGCAAATGATAGGATTATAGAAGCCATGAAGGGTTTTCTGATAAAGATGTGGTGTGCAAGAAATAGGGAATTGGAAGATATGTAATGGATACTGCTTGTGTTGTTTTATTTTTACCGTAACAGGCCTCTATGTACCGTTGGCTGCTATGTACCACCGGCTGCTATGTACCATCCCTGGCTGCTATGTACCATCCATGGCTGCTATGTACCATGATTATAGCTATGTAACATTATTATTAATATAATTAATAATAATGTTTATTTGCTCGCCACGGAAATAGAGAATAGAGCAAATAGAGCTCTGCTCATTATTTGCTTCGAAAAGGGCAACTTGGGAACTCCAGTGGATCTACTCACTGTTTGCTTCGAAACTCCAGTGAACTTGCTCAGTATTTGCTTCCTAACTTCAGTTATCCTTTTTATACTACCATGGCATCAGCACTTTTCCTTTGGTCAGGATGTGGATTGTGTGTTTGCCCTTGACAGGAAGCCCTTATCTGTGACGGATGCAACAAGTGCTTCCACCGCTTATGTGGTACAGCAATTTCACAGCAAATAGTATTATTGTATGCAGTTTTAATATGTTTATGCTTTTGTGTTATCTTTTAATGAAGTTTCATTACTTTTATATCATGTGTTTTTAATTTTTTCTTATAATAAATATTTTATCTTCCTACTAGGTATCTGGTACATAACAGCCTTGTTTGGTACATATAAGCCAAAGCAGTGGTACATAGGAGCCGGTACATAGCAGCCCAACAATGGTACATATAAGCCAAAGCAGTGGTACATAGGAGCCGGTACATAGCAGCCGACGGTACATAGCAGCTAGCATTCATTTTTACAGGGTGTGCCGATACGAAGGCCTGACTCTCCAACGGGTCACCTGTACAGCAAGAGCAAGAGCCAATGTTTACTAACACAGCCCGTCGTGTAAACAGACAGGGCGTCCGCGGCTGTCCGGCGAGATGGCAGCAAAGTTACAAGGCCAGCTACGCTTACGATTGGCAAAGTTCCGGGCTGAGATGGACACCATCGCCTGGTCACTGCTGCACGGCGAGTACCCGCTGGGCATGACGATCAATCAGAAGAGAAACCTGAGGAGACAAATGTTAAGCTTCAGGGTGATAGGTAAGCGTTTTACACACCGTCAAGGAAACGCAGTGAATGAAATGGACAAAAAAATTCATGGTTTCCTTATCAATAATGGAATAATACACTCGTGTGCACCGACAGTTACCTAGCCAGGCGTCTTTTCCAGAAAATAAAAGCAGGGAAAATATGGATCTTGAGAGGTTTTGTGTGTGCAAAAGAATAGATTTTTCAAGGCCTGATGCATTTCATGTAAAATGGCTATTATTATGAGCAACTGATAAGTCTTCAGGAAGGTCGACATGACAACTATTGCACAGGAGTTGTTGGGGCTGCATTGGTGCTGCATAGTGGCTACCCTTTTGAGGCACATCTTTTTACCCAGGGTACCCCAATGTTACCCATAAGGTGCTCCAAGCTGTGCTAAACTGTCTTTATTCCTCAGTGAACATGGTATTAGCTTTTTAACCCCAGATATCCCTGATAGCAAACTGTATCCCAATATTTGTTGGGGTGTAGAGACAGTTTGCAATCAGATGATCAGGATAAAAACGTTTCATGTTCATTGGGTTCATCAGGGTAATGGCACGTAACACCACGTTTTACTGTACTAGTTATGTTGGCAGCATACTCAAGCAAACTGGTACTAAAAAAGATGGGGATTTATTTCTTTGTATTTCATTTGGGCAACAAGTGACTGGTCAGGGTAGGTTAGGTCAGGTGTCAGGTCAGGCTAAGTTAGGGTTGGTTTGGTTAAAACTATACAATTGAGGTGATATTTCATTTTTGATGCATGGAGTGCACTTCCTTAATTATCTTAAAATCGAATCCGTCACACTATAAAGAAACACCTGAAACCATACACTAAAGTTCATGGTGTAAATATTTTTTTGAAACAAGTTTTTGTTCATGTTTCCTGAAGTTCCTCTTCTGTTACAGATGGGAAGTTATATTATCGAAAGAGGGATTGTTGGGTGGAGGTTCTTACTACAGTGGAACAAGTGAATGAGGTCATGCAACTTCACCATGTGACAGATGGGAAACATAGGGGTATTGTCAACACAAGGAAAATGATTTCTGCCAAATACTATTGGTCTAACATGACGGAGGATATTACGGGCTATGTAAGTAAACAATTTCTTCAAACAACTGAAAGCCATACCATTGAACTTAGTCAATATATTATTGCAATCTAATAATGTAAAAGTGAAGACTTAAATTATATAAAAAAAGTTCACTAAAAATAATCAACAATATTAACCCTTTCCATACGTGATGCAGATGTCGGCGTCACAGATTAGAAAGGGTTAAGAGGAAATGGAAAAGGATTAATCCTCTTCTGAACCTCTTAATCCTCTTCTAAACCTCTTAATCCTCTTCCATTTCCTCTTAAGAGGTTTAGAAGAAAATTAAGAGGAAATGGAAGAGGATTAAGAAGTTTAGAATTGGATTAAACCTTTCTATACGGTGACACTGACATCGGCGTCACCGTATTGAAGGGGTTAATCTATCTTCCTTAACTATCATGATCAAGTACATAATATTCTTGACATGGATGTGGTAATAGGCATTTACCATTAGTAATATCAACACCTACCAATACAGTACAGTAACTTTCAGCTTGAACTACAAAATCATTCCAATGTCCTCATGGTTTCCTTACCACTTCAGTTGTTGATCTGTCCTCCATCTTGTTAGTGGTTATGTCTATTAATTTAATTCTTTAGGAAAGGAAGTGTAACCCTACCTATCCTTATGTTCACTAATTATGTTGAATGTATTGCAGATATCAACTTGCTCGACGTGCCAGTCACGTGAAGCTGCTGGGACACACGTTTATTTCCAGGGTCAACAAGAACAGGATCAACAAGAAGTGCCTCCCCCGATGGATGCTGTGGCTGTGCCTCACCCGATGGATGCTGTGGCTGTGCCTCACCCGATGGATGCTGTGGCTGTGCCTCACCCGATGGATGCTGTGGCTGTGCCTCACCCGATGGATGCTGTGGCTGTGCCTCACCCGATGGATGTTGTGGCTGTGGATCTGAATGGTAAGTGCTTTTGTGCACTCATTCACATAAAAATAAAGGAAAGTATGGAATAATGGGCCAAATCCTGCAACATATGTTTCTATACTAAACATTCCTGGCCTATCCTTAACTCAGAATCTTAACTGAAAACTCCTTATCTCATCTCTTGGGCAATCAGCCTCCTCGAAATTAGACGTTCAGACTCGTCTCCACCACTTTTTTTTCCCCTCCTAGATGTCCATATACAAGGGGCTTGTGGTCCTCATATGGAGTCTGTATCTCTTGTGGAGACTCCACACACAGACAGCCCTTTAGGACAGAGTGGAGTCAAAGGCTCTTTGTGTCATCAACTCCCCTCTTCTTACTGACATCAGTTGCAGGACAGGTATTGAGAAGAGCACACATTTGTTATTTTTTGCTAACTTGTTATGTTTTTTACTTTCAGAAATGCCTGAAGATTGGTCTGAGGAAGACACGTACAAGTTTGTGATGCTATATAAGGAGCATGAGTGTTTGTGGAACATGCATGGTAGAACATTCCAGGTCAGGAAGGCAAGACAGAGAGCTCTCAATGACATACGTGTGAAAATGGAAATGAATAACTTTGGGATATATGATGTCAAACAGAAAATTAGAAGCTTAAGGGTAACATTACAGCAAGAACTGAATAAAGTAAAAAAATCTGAAGAATCAGGTGCTGGCACACGAGATGTGTACAAGCCTGCAATGAAATGGTTTCCAATAATGAAAGACCTCATGGATCACGGACAAAAGAGACGAAAGTCTCTCAAAAAATTGGTAAGTACATTATTTATAATAAGAGGTGGGCTATATTATATGCTAACATAATATTGGTATTATTTGACAATGATGATCTATGACATCGAGATCAAGTTCAGGATCAGATCAGATCTGTACCGTTGTTTTGAATGCCGGCTAAACGAGGTTCTATTGTACTAACCAAAATTGGTTTGTTTATTAATACAAATACATAAGAAAAAATTAAAAATTCACAAAAATTACAAAAGCTCCTGGGCCCTGAAAATTCCTGGAAACTTTCCTTGGAAAGTTTCTATTTTTCCAGAAACTTTCCCACCCTTTACAACCCTACACTACATAGTCCTGTAGTTGGTGATCTCCAAATTCCATGCATCCTTTCACCTGTGGTAGTATCATCTACACCTACACAACCGTGTGGTTAATACTCATGATCTGCATTGCATCTCAACCAGCTGTGCAGAGCACTATGTGCTGCACGCACTACCTTATCTATGGTATGAACATTGCATGCAATGGGTCTTTCATCATCATCATTTTGTTTAACGTCAGTTTTCACACTTCCTGGGCGGTTGGATGCTTTATGGCTCTCCTTCATTCTACTCTGTCTTATGCCTGATGCTCATCCAATCCCATCAATGCCAAGTCTTCCTGTATACACCTTCTCCACGTTTTTCTAGGTCTTCCAACTGGTCTCCTTCCTTCTACCTCTAATCTCTCCAAATACCCCAGCACTGTATCCTCCCCTGCTCTATTTACATGTCCAAGCCATTGGAGTCTTTCCCTACTGACCACTGTTTCCAGGTCCTCCACTCCACATCTGTTAGCTACATCTGCACTGGACATCCTATCTTGCCACCTGATCCCCACCATATACCTCAGGTCTTTTAAATATTTGGAGTCTACTGACTAAAATCCCAAAAGCATTTTCCATAATTTGCCTGGCTCTAGACGATCCACAGTTAAAGACTTTTTCTTAGTTTTAATTCATTCCTGAGTAAGGCTTCATCAAAAAAATTTCAGCGGGAAAGAATCGTCCCCTACAGTGATACCTCCATTTGGAAGGAAGTTGTTTTGTAGCCTCTGAAACCGAGAACACTTGGAAAAAACTCCATCAGATAGAGATCCATTACATCCAATATCAATATACCTAGGCCATCTAATTAATGCTGTTGCTTTCCTAGTAATTGTAGAAGGTGCTGCTGATATTAGGAGAGGTTTGAATTTGAATGTGCTTGCCATCCACTGCTCCATAACATTCAGGAAAGTTCCATTTACCTCTAAAACCTCTCTCTGTGTTTCCATGCCTCTTAAGACGTAGGTGCCCATAAAGAGTGTGTAGCTGTATATTAATTACATCACTGTTGGTTTATAGTGTACATTGGAACTATATCTCATCTTTAATGCTTTGCAGGATAAAGCAGCTGATGCACCAGAGCAGAAGAACCATGGCATCATATTACAAGCCTTGCAGCATAAGGCTGATGAGGCACCAGAGCAGAAGAAACATGCCATCCTACTTTATACCTTGCAGGATAAAACAGCTAATGCACCAGAACAGAAGAACCATGCCATGATACTTCGTGGCTTGCAGGATAAAGCAGCTAAGGCACCAGAATGGAAAGACTGTGGCATTCAAAACGATACAGAAAGTGATTCTACCCTTTCCGCGCACTCCCCTCTACCTGCAGACATTAATGGGAATTCAAATCCAGTTGTGTCTATGCAGCAAGAAGGATCTAGCAAACCAATCAGTGAAATAGTAGCAGCCTTAAAGGAGCTTAAAGAGCTAAATAAAGCCATCAATAATCCTAAACTAGTCGATGATGAGTGTGAAACATTTGGAAGACACATCGCAGCTCAGTTAAAAAAACTAAACCCTGAAAACTGCATCATGGCTCAGGAGGACATACAGCAGGTGTTGACGAGGTACAGGCGCGCAGAACTCTCATCCAACAACTCGGGTTCTGCGCCACCTTGAGTTTCTCCCCGGCCCATTCCAGTCATTAAATAATCATGGGTCCTATAGCAACTCCTTCAGTTTCTCCTGCCCATCACTTTCAGTCACTCTTTTTCAATGCCTCTTCCATATCCATATCCAAACACTGAAAATTCATGACCACTGGAAGTCTCGGTGAGTTTGGCGATGGTTAAATGTAAAACCAATACTGTAATTATTTGTTAAATTTCACTACTTGTATAAATTGTGAAACCAACACATGTATTTACACATTTCAATGAAATTTGTTATATATACTATTTTTTTTTTATATGCTTGAGAGCAGGATTTTTTTTAGTAACAAGAATAAACTATGCAGCAAATTTACTTCCATATATTTCCATGAAGGTACATCGTTATTATTTCTGTGCTAGAGTGGAAATCTATATTGTAACAAATAATCATGACAGGAAAATACAATATATACCATCAGTTATAAGGATGAGTATATATAATAGTTCAAAACTTTTTTAATTTTCCTTACCTCCTTTCCTTCCCTTGCACCTTGTTGTAGATTGTCACATACTTCAGGGATTACTGTTGGCTTAGAAATTGCAACAATGGAAATCTGAAACTGATGCTGCAGATTTATGAAAGAATTTCCCTCTGCTTGATATGTTCCAATTTGCTTCTTGCTGGTAATGCATCTCACATCAAGGCATCATATTTCTGTATTTCTGGATCTATTGCATCAAATATAAAAAAATACCAATAAAAAAACTCTGGGACATCTCATGCATGCTCTTTATTCATTGTGATCTTTCACATTAAGTTTTTTTAAAAGGGATGCATAAGACCGATGTTCATTTCTTTGTTTTATCCACTCCCTTACTCATACTCACTCTTCTTTTTAAATTAATTAACAGGGGGCATATGCCAGGGGGTGCATTGCTCCACTCACCTGCCACCTCTATTCCCAGTGGTCCCTCAGAGCAGTTACCCTTCCCACTCTAAGTCACTCTTGGTAAGATAGATCAACTCACACCAGCCATGAGTTATGTATGGGGTGTCCCCTTGATCTCCTCCACTCAGGGTTGTCTCGTACAAAAACAATCCTATGAGCAGGATCGATATTCAGAAAGCATGTCATGTGCCCATATAGCTGGGGCTGGCATTCACAAACTAAAGTGATAACAGGCCTTGATTCAGTTTCAGGAAGCAAACACTGGTTCAGCATGAAGCCATTCCAGCAATACCCCAAGATACTGTGAAGGCATTTGGTACCAAAGGCAACGACATGCTTCTCCAAGTCAATGTCCATGTCTCACAGCTATACAGTAAGACAGGGAGCACAAGTGACAAAGATTTGACTCTTTGTCAGCCTCCATAGATATTGACAACACCGTATACTCATGTTGTTTGAGTCCATAACACACACACACACACACACACACACACACACACACACACAAAAAAAAAAAAAAAAAAAAAAAAAAAAAAAAAACTTCGATAGTATATAGATGGCGACAGTTATGGGAGATAGAATTTAATGCAAACAAGTACCATGTTATGGAAATGGGGAAGAGTTAAAAAAAAGACCAAGGAAAACATACAGGATGGGAGAAGAAAACTTAAAGGTGGTCGGTTATCCCCAGAAAAGCACATAAACAAGCTGTTTGGAGAAACCTGCAGGATGATGCAAAGTATAAGGGTATCAGTCCACTTTATGGACAAAGAAATTATGAAGAAAATAATAACAACAATGATGAGACCAAATCTTGAATATGCTGCAGGTGTGTGGTCGCCTCACAAAAAGAAGGATATCAGAAAGTTGGAAAGAAAACAGAGCATTGCAACTAAAAGGTCCCAGAACTCTCGAATATGACGTATGAAGACAGATTGAAAGGAGATGGACTTGATGACACTGGAACAAAGAAGGGAGAGAAGAGATCTGATCACGCTGTATAAGTTGGTGAACAAGTTAGTGGGCGTGAACGTGGTGGAGGTGGTGAAGGTGGCGGCGTTCACCTGGCGTTACGTGGTGGTTCGGTGGGACGGACATACTTCACGTCGCCCATCTTCTGAACGTAAAAAAATAAAAAAAATAAAAAATAATAATAATAAAGAAAAAAAACTTTGATAGGCGCCTCACCCTAAACTTGAGTATAGGAAACGCCAATGGCTGGTTTTAATTAGCGATGTCTCAGATTGGGCACGAGGCCTTTTACGGAGCTATTAATCGAGGTAAATATTGGTGGCGGTGGTGGTGGTGGTGGTGGTGAAGGTGGTGGTCGTGGTGGTCGTGGTAATTAAAAAAAAAAAAGAGGGAACTCACTTTACTTCATAATACTTCAAGGTTAAAATAAAATGTATCTGATCCCTTTTAAATCTCATCTTTCGTGGGTTAAAATAACTTTGGTGTCTGTCTGTCTGTCATTTTTTGTTTCTCTGTTTTTTTCTATATATTTTTAGCTTGTCTGCCTGTGTGTGTGTTTGTCCGTCTCTCTCTCTCTCTCTCTCTCTCTCTCTCTCTCTCTCTCTCTCTCTCTCTCTCTCTCTCTCTCTCTCTCTCTCTCTCTCTCTCTCTCTCTCTCTCTCTCTCTCTCTCTCTCTCTCTCTCCACCCTCACTTCCACCGTATCGACAAGGGCCGCCCTATATATG
>NC_066574.1:6700014-6754168 GCF_024679095.1 Eriocheir sinensis | reverse complement strand
CAAAGTCTTCGCTGTCAAGTAACTCTGTCTTAAGGGTTTGCTACCTTATCACCGCGCTTATCGCCTCTCTCTTATCTCTCCCTCTACGTCTCGTCCCTCCTTGTGTATGAGATAACGGCGATAGCGTATAAATCTTCGCCATTCACAGGTTGCAGAGAGAAAAAAAATCATGTCAGAATCTTGTGTCAGACTCTTGAATGGTTATCTCTCTCTGCCCTTCCACCATTCCTCTCGACTTTTCTTTAATCGATATTGTCAGTTTATGTTTTTGAATTTGTATTGCCAGCTAAAATGAGGTGTGAGAATTGATACCGTAGGCGTGGGTGGTATTTAAGGAACTGGGGTAATCTTATATTCAAGACTATTTTGCTTTTTTCTATCGATAGTGTCAATTTGAATAGCTTATCTTCTTCATTGCCAGACGGACTGATCAAGGTGTTAAAATTGATTATACATGCGTGGTTGATATCTAAAAAACTGGGGTAATCTTAGTCATTATTTTACATGTTTATCGATACTGTTAATTTGAATAGCCTATCTTCTTCATTGCCAGACAGACTGATCGAGGTGCTAAGATTGATAATAAAAATGCCCCAATTCTTAAACATATCGCCGCCTAAGTTCGTGTGTTTGAAAAGCCTCGCGTATTTTGAACTTGCTGGGATTTCCGTGGACAGTTTTGTGATCCTAGTGATAGTTTTACACGACGTCTGCATCTAAAACGGGAAAAACACCCATTA
This sequence comes from Eriocheir sinensis, assembly GCF_024679095.1. NCBI lineage: Eukaryota > Metazoa > Arthropoda > Malacostraca > Decapoda > Varunidae > Eriocheir > Eriocheir sinensis. Next base: position 6,753,428 of record NC_066574.1, on the reverse strand, counting down.
AAACCCGGTTACCCATCTCTGTGTCCTTGGGAAATGGGAGCCCGGGGCGTTGAGATTAGAGAACGAGTGTTATTTCCCCTTTACGAGTTAGAACATATCTCATTTCCAAGTCCAAGTCCTTTTTTTGTCCCCGGTGAGGCAGGGAATAATTAAAGTCCTCATTTGTATTCCTGTGTTCATAGGTGAGTCATACCTCTGAAGACTATATATGGAAAAGTGTTCTGTCAAGTCCCCCGTCATTTTCTGTCCCTATAGTTTCTTTCGCCGGGTTGTCATACTTTCCCGCGCTTCCCCGATTCGAATTTGTCTTCACTCCCCTGTTTTCCCCTTCCTTCCCCGTCCTTCCTATCTCCCCACTTCTCATTCCTCTATACTGCTTCTCCATCTGTCTACTTGTCTTCCTGTATATCTAATGTTTTCTTCCTAAATCGTCTTTTTTATTCCCTTTCCTTTCTCTTCAGTTCTCCTTTTCCACCCCTCTCTCATAATACTATCTCCTTCCCTCCTATCTCCTTTTTTCCGCCCCTATTTTCCTCCTCGGGGCTCAATATATACTTTCCCGCGCTCCCCCGATTCGAATTTGTCTTCACTCCCCTGTCTTCTCCTCTCTCATTCCTTTATACCTCTTTATCTATCTACTTTTTATCTGTCTACCTATCTATCACTGTCTATCTAATATTTTCTACCTCCGGGGCGCTAGAATTAATCTACCGCGCTTCCCCGATTCGAATTTGTCTTCACTCCCCTGTCTTCCCTCTGTCTTCTCATCTCTCATTCCCTTATACCTCTTTATCTATCTACTTTTTATCTGTCTACCTATCTATCACTGTCTATCTAATATTTTCTACCTCCGGGGCGCTAGAATTAATCTACCGCGCTTCCCCGATTCGAACTTGTCTTTACTCCTCTGTCTTCCCTTCCTTCTCCCTACTTCCTCTACCTATTCCTCTCACTCTACCTCACTTCTCTAATATCTCCTACGTCCCCATCACCCATTTTCCCCCGTGGTTACCTCCCCGGGGGCGCCATACTTTCCCGCGCTTCCCCGACTGTCATTTGTCTTCAAGGATCTTTTTATTACTCCCTCTCCTTTCCTCACACTCTTTTCTTCTTATTTTCCTCTTCTCACTCCTCTCTATCTTCCTATCTAAACTTTTCTTCCTCCGGGGCGCTAGAATCTCCCGCGCCTCCCCGATTCGAACTTGTCTTCCGTCCTCTTCAACCATTCTTTTTACATCCCTCCCCACTTGTCTGTACCCATTCCTCTCACTCTAACGCACATCCCCCATATCTCCTACCTCCCCAGCACCCATTTTCCCCCGTGGTTTCCTCCCCGGGGGCGCCATACTTTCCCGCGCTTCCCCGACTGTCACTTGTTTTCCCACCCTGCCGCTGGTGTGTTGACCGTGACGTCACAGGCGAGGGGGACGGCGCCGCCATACTGTGGTGTTATTGTGCACATTCTGCCTAATCCCATGCCATCCGCGCCGCGCCTAGATGTTGAACGCTAAATACATGACATCATACCACTTTAAAGACCCGAACAGTGATTGCCAGGGACGAGAATTGTGGGATGGCCGGTAAGTAAGGCGGAAAATAGGCGCGAAGAGGACGGAGGTGCCGAGGAGGGGTCCGTCAAGCAGTTAATTCCCGTAATGTCTGATTTTGCAGGCAATGGAGACATCCAATGGTGCTTCTCTCAAGTCAAAGGGACGCTCGACGATGACGTTAGTGAAGGTGAGTATTATGGGTGGTGTGGTTGGTGTGGTTGGGTGTGTGGTTGAGTGTTTCTTTTCCCGCCTTAACTCTTTTATTTTCCCGTTTTCCGCCGCCTGGTTTTCATTTTTCTTATCCGTGTTGTGTTTTCTGCCTCCTGTGTTGCGTGTGTGTGTTTTTTTCAGCCTCCTGTGTGTGGTTGTGGTTGTGGTTGATTATTTTCCCTTCCCGCCTTTCCTTACTTTCCTTTTCTCGTTTCCTCCTCCGGTTTTTCATTTTTCTTATCCGTGTTGTGTTTTCTGCCTCCTGTGTTGCGTGTGTGTGTTTTTTTCAGCCTCCTGTGTGTGGTTGTGGTTGTGGTTGTGTGTGGTTGATTATTTTCCCTTCCCGCCTTTCCTTACTTTCCTTTTCCCGTTTCCTCCTCCGGTTTTTCATTTTCCTCATCTGTGTTGTGTTTTCTGCCTCCTGTGTTGCGTGTGTGTGTTTTTTCTCCCTCTTGTGTTTCGTGTGTGTGTGTTTTCTTCATTTCCCGCTTTTCCTTCCTTTCCTCTTCTTTTCCCTCCTCCTGTTTTTCCTTTTCCTTATCTGTGTGTATTTTCCTGCCTCCTGTGTTTCGTGTTTCGTGTGTGTTTTTCTTCCTTTCCCTCCTCTCCGTCCTTCTTTCCTTCCTCTTTCCTCTTCCTTCTCTCCCCCATGTTCTAATTTTCCCTCCTTTTCCTCCCCAGTGTGTGTTTTCTCTCCTTCCCTCCTTTCCTCCCCCGTATTATCTCCCCTTCCCTCCATTCCTCCTCCGTGTGCTGTCCTCTCTCTTCTCTCCTCCCCCGTGTTCTCTCTCTCTCCCTTTCCTCCCCTGGGGTTGTGTGTGGCTGGGGAGGCACTTATATTGTCTCCCCGGGGTGTGGTGGGGTGTCCAGGGGTGTGTTCTCTTCCCTGTGGTTCTGAGTTTTCCATCCATGTCGAAATCAGGTCAACTCCACCACCTCCATTCACCTCCACTAGAATTACTCCACCTTCATCACCACTCCACTATTACTGCAGCATCCCACCTATACCTCCACTTACACTATCATTGCTCCACCTAAACCACCACCACCACTATCACTTCATCATCATCTTTACCATCATTCTGCAACCATAACCAATTTTAATACCTAGTTACCATCATTAGTTTGAGGGCCTTGACACCTTTAATCGTGGTTCGTTAGGTTGGCCAGGTAGAGAGGGTGAGGCTTTCAGGACAGACCTATCTATCATTCCGTTGGTTCGCTCCGCCGCCCTTTAGCTGCTTCCGTTACTGTGAGAAGTGAATGAATAAACGTTTCTGGCGTGATAGATTTACACTCGGTTTTATAAATGGTGTTGGTAGTTAATGTGACTACGTTCTACACATTTCACTGTTCACTCCACTTTCCTATAGCCGCTTCTGTTACTCTAAAATAAATAAATATGTCTGGCACATTAGCTTTGTACTCGGTTTCAGTTTTGGTAGTTGCGTCCATTATCATAGGTCCTCGGTTTTCCACACTTAGGATGATATTTTAGGTGATCATTGTGTCCCCTGCCGAGATAGCAATATGTTAATTTCCGTGTGAACTGTGATGCTTTATATGGTGTGGATTTATTTGAATTTTACCTTGAAATGGCTAGGTATATTGTGTTTCGGCGTCTCCCGTGCCGAGTTAGCAATACGTTTCTCTTCGTGTAAACTGTGATGCTTTTTATGGAGTGGATATATTTGATTTTAATCTTGAAATGGCTAGGTATACTGTGTTTTGGCGAGGCTATAAATCACTTCTGGTGCGCTTGTAGCTCTCCTCCGTTGAATAAAAGTATCTGCGTGAAGAAGCATCATATTTTACCGAGAAACGAATAGTCAGTGCAGTAGAATGCTCACTTTTATATAATTCTTAACAGTTACATAAGCCCACCAAACCTAACTCATTTCATGGAGCTACAGGAATTTTGCTGTTATGTACTTTCCCTTAATGAAGAGGAAGTAGGTCACCATTTAATGAGGACTAGACTAACAGCACTTTGGTAAATATCTAGAATAGCACCCACTTCAAGATGATGGGGCACGCCACCACCAAACTAACACCCAGCCATTCCATGTTTTCAAACTATTAGAACCCCACCGCAACCCTGGGGGATTATTTACAAGAGGGTAGCCTACTAATTTTGAGACGCTGCGTGCCCATGTAGAGGACCCACCCCTGCCTCCGCCCTGTACCGCCCCACGCTGTGTATTTCCGTCGCCCCACACTGGGTGCTGAATAAATATAAACTAACCTAGCCTAACGTAACCTACCTAACAGGGATTTAGCTCCCCCCCCCCTATTTTCCGGGAGTCATTTGTTACTGCACTACATTCAGGGACCCCAAAAGAAACCATATTATAAGAGTTAACCTCGCAATAGGTGGCTACCCCCTCGGTGATATCCCAGCCTTTTTTATCGCTGTTGAAGTAGTACTTAAGCTATTGCCGCAAAAATAGTAACCTCTTGCTGCTCACTTGTTCAAACCTGGAGACAAGTTATTCATGATAGTATTAATTATCTATATCACCTTTAAATTATGGCTATAATACTGCAAAATATCATAGAGGTTAAGTTATCAGTATTTTTTTTAGTTTCACCATGCCAATATCAGTACAACTACTTTGTGAAACTGAATCAAGGCCTAACACTAGCTTTGTCTATGAATGGCAAGTCCGGCTATATGGGCACATGGTATTCTTCCTGGATGTTGATTCTGCTCATTGGGTTGTTTCTGCACGAGTCTGCCACTAGGGGAGACCAGAGGAACACCCACATATCTCATGGCTGGGGCAAGTTAATCAATCCCGCCAAGAGTGGCTTAGAATGGGAAGAGTAACTGCATGAGGGCGTGGGTGAAGCAACGCGTCCCCTGCCGTACACTCCCCGTTAATAATATATATAGTCTCTTGATGGAATTACTATTTTAGCGATGATTGGTTAATGCCCCTTGTGATAGGTTACTACTTTAGTGTCAGGTGGTTACTATCCGTTAGGTTAAAGTGCGGTTTTGTTAGTTTACACATAAATTCTAACAGATTAGGTGGTCATAGGATACTGGCGCTAGATTGTATTTGTTTGTTCGTATAGAAATTTATCGCTAACCATTTGCAGCTATATTATGGTTAGCGGGAATGCATTTTCGTCCCTTAGCTATAACATAAAGTCTGATATTATGAACTTAGGTGGCAGAGCAATACCACATATTTACCAGGTTAGTTTACATTAGGATACATAAGTCTGGTACGCTATATTCATTTAGATGCCAGAGCTGCATGGCAATACAGCACAGGGGTTTACCATTTTCCGTACTGGCCAAGGAACTGTGAATTTACTTGTAGATTTCATTCATACGTTATTTAAACTGATGACTGTAGACCGTAGCTATTAGTTGTTGAGTGTGGCCATGTCCCTGTCAGCTTAGCGGCCCACAAGTGGTATAACAAGTGGGCATATGCAAGTGCTCCGTTACTTAGCCCCAAGAGTACTGTTAACGATACTTATTTGATTATTGGCTGATTTCCCCCGATGATAAGAATTTGTTATACCAGTACATGCATTGTGACGAAACTTTGGATATGTGCCGAGTCAGCCAGGTTAGTGTTGAGGTTTTAACTTACCAGGATAGCAAGCTGAAGGTGTGGAAGGATTTTGATATAGAAGTGGAGTGTCTCATCTATCTATCCATATCTCTTGACACCTTAGTCCTAGCTTCCGCCAAAGGAGTGGTCACAACAGAGGCACCTTTAGAAGAATGTGATATGAGGAATGGTTTATCAGGCTAGTTTTAGGTGTTGAAAATGACGGCAAAAATAAATATAAAGGGCAATGGTTTCGTATCAGTGATTTCATACATTTTAGATAGCAAACCTAACATGCGCTGACTTGCTTACCTTGCACTGACTCGCATACCTTAAATATTGAAGGAGGAGCTTCTGAAATTTGTTTACGTCATCTGTGAGCTTCTTGAATGTTTTAACTGCCTGTGCTCACCTCTCATATTAGCTAAGCTTCTGCAGCCAGTGGAGTTAGGTTACTTACGTATTTAGCGGGACTATTTCACTAATTTAATGAGACAAGGTTGCTGTCACTGATTTTCTGATAAGGGTTGGTTAGTTTCAAAACCTAGAAAAGGGAGAAATGCAGCTACATAGTAAACGTTAGCAAAATGAGACATATTGCCAATGCTGTGAACTGTAAATTAAAGCGAATGTTACGGAGACATTAGTGTAAAAAGCAAAGAGGAGGCAGAAGCATATGTAAAACTAGGCGACGCAAGGCCAAACATTACAGGATTTTTTTTTTTGGTAGATAAGTGAGACGGAACAATTGGGTGTAGGGAGCTCAAACCAGGACGAGCCACCATTCTTCAAGGGTATGCACGTCAACGGAAAGGAAAGGGGTTGTAGATGCTCTAGCCTTCTGTCCTTCTCAAACCATCCCCACCCCGGCCATCAAAACTAACAAATTATGGAGAGGTAAATGGATTAGCCAGCAGTGTTGATGGAGACTGGCCTCGGAACCCTGAAATGCTAGTGTACTGACGGGTAACGCGTACTCCTTATCATAATATACTGATTTCCTGTGATGGCATCTTTTCACCTGCTTGCTAGGGGAAAGATCTGTTGTAAATGAGCCAAACCTTGACTTGCAAAGTACCATCTCTTTGTATAGTTACTCTAAAGAAGCCATAAGGATTTTGTCGAGAGATAACAGTGCTCAGTCCTGTATATTGCCATCGTTTTGATTTAATTCTCCATTCATAACAAAGTCTATGGCATGACCTTTTCCAAAACATCTCACAGAAAAGGAGAGACTCGGCTAACTGGTGTGGGAGGTTGGTGGAGGGAAATAGGAAGGACAGGCAGTCAATCCCCTTTAAGTACATATGTGACCCCTAGACCCTTTTTCTGTTGGCTTTTTTTCTATATGCCTATTGCTTACCCATGTCATGTGAACTAAACTGCTCACTAATGTAGTATTGAGTGTTGCTGGCACTTAAATTGGGTTAAATTGTACCCAGCATAGAGAACGCAGTCATCTTATAGCCGCTGGGGAGACAAGGCATTCTGTGGCCTGCCTAGACACTCGTTGCAATGTCATGTGGGGAAGTTATTCTTGCATTTACATCTATTAACCTACATAAAGGAAGTTGTGGGACAGTCTGGCCTTTGTAGTGCCATTATTCCCCCTCCCCCCTCACTGAACCAAGAGTGTGTGTAATACCATTGGCATCACATCAGCACATAACATATCACATTAGCAGATGATATGTCAGAAGTCTTATGACACTAAATTGTATCAATGCCCAACCTGATTACAGTATTTCACCGCCCTTGAAGATAACACCTGTTTTGGGATGTTAGAATGTCAAAATTAGTAAAGGATATGCAGATTAAAATAAATAATTGATAATATAAAATAAATACATAGATGTGTGTGATAAGATACAAGAAATCAAAGTACTGTAAAGAGATAGAGCACAGCAAAGAAACTAACTTGGAAGTGTTCAAATCAAAAGCAGTACTCCCAAGTCAGAGCACATCTAGATTTGAAAATGAAAATTGGAGTTATCTGCTGGAGAATCTGTAACTTGACAGATCAAGTCGAGGGAGATTAGATAAACATTAGATTTAGATTAGATAGAGAGAGAACAGTGCAGAGAATGTGGGCTGCAGGATCAATAGGGAGGCTCAAACAAACAAAAAAAAATTAAGCAGGAGTATAGAGGTCAAGGCAGACTTAGGAAATAGGAATGAGAACAGTGCAGAGTAGGCAAGCCACAGGATCAATGAAATGAAAGGGGAAAAAGTGAGTGAGAGTGGAGGAGTCAGGGTCAAGGGAGACTTAGGTAATGTGTTGTGCAGCCTTGCCAGCTTAATGTTCAGCTCCATGGAACTAAAGTGGAACAGCCCGAGGAGGAATTCAGGCAGTGGATGCTATGTTGGAAAGTAAGAATAGTTGATGTAGCTACAGACCAAATATGGCATCATGATTTCCTGACCATGAGTGGATGTTTTATTTTATTTTTTATTTATTTATTTATTATTATTTTTTTTTACAACAAAGGAAACAGCTCAAGGGCACAAAAAAAGGAAACAATAATATAAAAAAAAGCCTGCTACTCGCTGCTCCTAAAAAGAATCCAAGGAGGTGATCGAAAGAGGGGTCAATTTCGGGAGAAGATGTGTCCTGATACCCTCCTCTAGTTTGTGTGTGTGTGTGTGTGTGTGGTCCAGATATGACAGTGATAACATGAACGGTCATAAAAGCATCTGGCTACAGCAGTTCTGTTTTTCATCTTTGCTGCAGGGTTAACTTTTTTATTATTTTGTTTAACCCGGAAGCAGCAACAGGCCAAATTTGTGGCTTTACCATGTAGGAGCGACAGGCCAGATTTGTGCCATAATATAAACCCCCCAAAATAGATGATGCATAAACTGATCACAAATGCTTTGATATATATCACGAAATGGTTTGTGTGAGTGATGATTTTTTCTCATTTTTATCGCTTAGAGGGACCATTTAGAAACATGATCCCCGCTGCTACCGGGTTAAACATTTGGTGTAGAGCAAAAGTGAAGGAATGTTCAGAAGCAGGTTGGAAGAGTAAACTTTGTGGTTATTAAAATATGTGAAAATAAACAGGACAGCAAGCAGAACTGGAGGGTGACTTAAGTTTATCTATATATCATTTTAAGAAAAAAGAAGAAAAAAATCACCTGGTTACTGAAAGCATCAAAAACAACTTGAGTATAAAGTATAGTACAGTTATAATTAATTCCTCTGAAGAGTTACTAAATAGATTGAGATAGATAAATTATGTGGAAAAAAAACTAAGATGTGGGTCAGAGAGAAAGAGAGAGAGTTTGATGATGAAAGTAATTTAAGTAGTTAAAGGAAGAAGTCATGAGATGGGGGAAAAAATTATAATTGAGAGCAGTTAACCCGGTAGCAGCGATGGGCCAAATTTGTGGCTTCACCGTGTAGCAGCGACGGGCCAAATTTGTGGCTTCACCGTGTAGCAGCGACGGGCCAAATTAGTGCCATGATATTTACCCCCAAAAATAGATGATACATAATCTGATCACAAATGCTTTAATATATATTATGAAATGGTTTGCATGAGGGGTGATTTTTTCTCATTTTTCTCGCTTGGAGGGACCATTAAGAAACACGATCCGCGCTGCTACCGGGTTAAAGACTTGTTGATTTTGTATATTTGCTTCTTGCCTTCGCTTATCACTGGGGTCTGTTCTACATCTGCTTTTTATCTAGGTGCTAGGTTCTGTTCTATATTTGCATCTTAACCCAGTAGCAGCGGGGATCATGTTTCTTAATGGTCGCTCCAAGCAAGTAAAATGAGAAAAAATCACCCCTCACACAAACCATTTCATAATATATATCAAAGCATTTGTGATGAGATTATGTATCATTTATTTTGAGGGGGTTATATCATGGCACAAATTTGGCCCGTCGCTGCTACCGGGTTAACATAAAAGCACAAGGAGATGCAAGAGGCTGGTAGACCTACACGGGGCAGCTAGGCAACAGGCTCTATTCGCTATCTGCATCTTAACAAGGCTTTGGGTATTTTTCTGTATTTCCTCCTTGTCCAAACACTGGGTTCTATCTTATATTTACTCCTCTATGCATTGGATTCTATTATATATTTGCATCTATAATTTGTAGGGGAAGGAGGAGGAGGAGGAGGAAGACAAAGAGTAATAAGAAGAGGACGCATTAAAAAAGAAACGAAAGAAATAATAAAAATGCGATCGAGGAAAAGTAAAAGAGTTCCCTAGAAAATTATATTAACCTCATTTGCTGACTGACTGGCTTCTGTTTTGTATGTTATGGGACTCTGCAGTTTGTCGGCGTAATGAGAGCTTTGTATTTGTGGTTGCATTATTAAACACTTCATCATTATAGCCGTTACATTACAGCTATTTTCTAGGACGGTTAGCAGGGTTGGTGCAAGATTAACCATTAGCAAACGTCAGGAGCAGTAAGTAGCGGGCTTTTTTTTATATATATTTTTCTTGACGCCCTTGAACTGTCTCCTTAGCTGTAAAAAAAAAAAATCACCATATCAGTCGCAAGGGTTCATGTAACACTCGGTGAGGACGCAGCTCTATAGGTGTAAGAGGAGCCTTGTGTTTCTGGCGGCAGTGTTGCATATGTATTGCCATCATAGAGAACCAGGCCTCATTCTTTTTTCTTAGGTGATTCAAAAGTTTAGGTGTAAGAAGAGGTTTGTGTACATGGTAGGGGTAGCGTTACATGTGTTATCATCATTGAGAAATAGGTGTCGTTTTTCTTTGACAGTTGTAAAGTTTAATTGTATGAAGAGGTTTGGGTTTGTGGTGTTGGTAGTTTTTATTATTTATTTCATTTTTTATTTTATTTTTTTCTCTCGGTAAAGGAAGCAGCTCAAGGGCAAAAATAAATGAACGTAGAAAAGCTGCTAACGTATCACCATCATAAGCGACTAGGTTTCATTCTTTTTCTTATATCATTCAAAGGTTAAGGCGTAAGAAGTGCTTTATTCATATCGTGGCGATGTGTTACTCATGTCTTGTATACCTTTGCAGCTGACATCATCTCGTGTGTGGAGTTCAACCATGATGGGGACCTGCTGGCCACGGGGGACAAGGGTGGCCGGGTGGTCATATTTCAGCGGGACCCGTCGGTGAGTGTGTGTGCCGTCCCTGTGAGGATGGCACTCATTTCTTAGTTTGGGCTTGTATGACCACAGTAGTTGCAGTGCCATGACTCAACACACCAGTAAATCAGTCAGTTGGTGTGGGGCTGCATTGCCTCCCTCAAGTTGCCGTAATAATGCTGTTGCCTCCCAAACCTTAGGCCAGACCATTGTAAGGTACACTGGGCATTGCTGGCTAATGTTTTCCCACTGCATGTAGATAGTGTTTTCCATTCAACACTGTGCTTTGGTGTTGACAATAATAAAGATACGATAGAGGAAAAGTAAAAAAGTTCCCTAGAAAATTATATTAACCTCATTTGCTGACTGACTGACTGACTGGCTTCTTTTTTGTATGTTCTGGGACTGCAGTGTAATGAGAGCTCTGTATTTGTGGTGGCATTCTTACAAACATTTTATCATTACAACTGTCACATTATTTTCTAGGATGGTTAGCAGGGTTGGTGCAAGATTCACCTCATTTTGGCTCCCTCATGCGTCGTAAAAGTCATAACCTTTAGATCTGGCAAATATTCAGTGTTTGTCCTGGTAACAGCTAGAACAGGGATGTGAGGAGATGTAATGATGAAGCTGCCTTGTCCTGTGAGTGCATAGATATGTTTCGCACATTTAAAAGTGAAGGGAAGGGCTCATCCTGTCTTGATGAGGGAGCCCGGGTTCGATTCCCGGGCGGAGTGGAAAAATTTGGGCGGCTTTTCCGATACCCTATGCCCCTGTCCACCGAGCAGTGAATGGGTACCAGGTGTTAATTGGAGGTTGTGTTGTGTTCCCTTCTCCTTTAATTCCTTCCCCTTCTGTCTCTCTCCGGCATATGACCACAGACGTTGCGCCGACTAAACGAAACTTTCCGACTTTTTTCCTGTCTTGATGCAGGTTGTGGCTTCTCCAAACATATATTTGTTTCTCATAACGTGGATACTAACCATCACTTTTCTTACCCAACAGTCAAAAAACTGCCACCCTCGCCGGGGCGAGTACAATGTCTACAGCACCTTCCAGAGTCATGAACCTGAATTTGACTACCTTAAGTCTTTAGAAATTGAAGAAAAAATCAATAAAATAAGATGGCTCAAGAGGAAAAACCCAGCACACTTCTTACTCTCTACTAATGGTGAGTTATTTTCTGTCTTCATCAAAGGGGACCACACCCCTTGATTTTATGTTTTAGGTTATTTTCCTCCACAACCTTTACTCTAGCAGGAATTAAAGTGTCCCAAAATTATGGTATTTGTAAGACTGGGAGTAATCTTTATTAGCGTGATTAACCCAATAGCTGCGGAGATGTTTCTTAACCCCTTAGGGACACAAAAAATAATCGCCTGTGTTAGCCAGAGCGCAAAAAAACGCCGATTTTCATGTGTGTATTACCAAAAAAATCACTTAACAAAAGTTTTAGTTTTTCAAGTGCTTTCTAATATTCAGAATTTCAATTATTTCCATACTTCACCTAGAAATCAAGGAAAATCGAAAAAATGACTTTTTTTCGTCTGACAAAAAAATAACTGAACAAAAGTTGTAGATAGGAGCAAGCCAAACACAGAAATGCATAGTAATTTCTCTTCCTAACAACACGACGTGGACGAGCGCCGGTGGAAGTTGATGGCTAGGGAGAGGGTGGGGTCTCGCTTCCACCCTCCATGATGTACGGGTGTGTGACTGTGTGGCTAGGCGTATGTTTGTTTGTCTACTGCGTGGGGGTGCCAGAGAGTGTTTATCTGAGTAGGGAAGCATTTAAGGACACTGAGAAAGCGAGGGAAATTTAAAGAAAATGGGCCGTCCGCAGGCGGGATGAGCATCCTGTAACGGTAAACCACCGTTTGGCCGCAGGCGGGATGGGCGTCCCAAAAGGGTTAAAGGCCCCTTTAAGCAAATTAATGAGAAAAAATCATCCTAAAATTTCAATCCAGGGGGAAATTTCCCAGGTTGGGAAATCCTGTTCTATAATATATGAGGCGTCAGGAGGTAAAGGGGCGACATCACCAAAACCTAGTTTTAAGTAAATCTCACTCAAAGTTTAGCGATGTGTACTGCACTTTCCTCTTGACTTACCAAGTTTTTGTTTGTATTCATTTTAATTGTATGGCCTAGCTGTATAATAACTTTTTTATCATTGTTATTGAAAGATAAATCAATTTTATTGCTAAATTTTTATACCCCAAGTTGGAAATTGGTTATGATTATTGGAATATCCATAATGAATGTGGATTTTTGAAATCTATGTTGATCGCCTAAACTAAGGTATGAACCATTTCATTTTAAACCAAAATGCTGATTTTTTATGAATTTTTCTAATGATAATGTGAGGAGTCCTGAGGGCAATGTTTACTTCTTGGGCTTTAACTCAGACGCTCCGCTTGGTGGGCAGCACGGCCTGTGATTGGTGGAGCGGCGGGTAGGGCTGGAAAACCAGCTCCTCATTGGTTCTCATGCTGCTGGCGATGCTGCCTCTTTACCTCTGACAACTACTACGTGATAATAAGGAATTCTTGTTCGCACTTATTGCTAGTACACCCTCGATTCTCTTGTTATAAGGGTCAGGATACCTTGCACTGTTTTTGGAAATCATAGAAAATGTGTGTGCCTATCGCATGGTACACTTAACTAAAAATGCCAGATTTGGCAGTGTCTGGACAAATTGGCAGATCCAGGGGGTGGCCCATGGGGCCCGGGTCCCCCCCCATGGTCCTGAGCGGATACGGGAAAACTAGCTCAAAACCGCCCTGCGGCTATAACATTGCTTTTTCTTAGAAGAATCAGCCGTCTCATTCAGATCCGAAGAGAAACACTGGCCGCCCAGGAATTCTTTAGCACCATTTCCAGGTCGTTATGGCCATTGATTCAGGTCAGTCTACCAGTTATTCAGGAGCAGGACTGCCGAGAATGGTGAACCGGTAATGCTAATGCCCCTTCCACCTGCAAAAATCCTGGCATCGGGCCCCCAAAAAACTTTTTTCCTGGATCCACGCCTGTCTGGACACCTCATATATCAATGCAATTTTGATCAGTTTATGCATCCTCTGTTTTGGGGGGTTTATGTCAAAGCAAAAATTTGTCCCGTTGCTGGTACCCAGTAAAGCCACAAATTTGGCCTGTCACTGCTACTGGGTTAAATGCATCTCACTGTTGCATAATCTTTTCAATCACTGACCAAAGAGGGAGAGAGGGACGGATGATTACTTCCATATGTAATGCCCCCTCTTTCATACCTATTCATTATTCTCTGGTCCAGTTGTTGATGAGAGACCATGATTCTATAAATACCTTCAACAAATTGCCACAACGGGTAGAATTGAAACCTCATCACTTCAGTTGGTAGGGAGTGGAGATGAATGGCCGCTGTGGGAGGGGAGAGGCTAACTTAAGTTGTGAGGGCTGGTGACATGCACTACACTCTTGCCCTCTTGTCCTAGTCACATGTCTTAATACAGAGAGAAAATGATGAAAGGAGAGAAGATGTGCTCTCTCTCTCTCTCTCTCTCCCTTGTTCTTCTATCTGGGACTCATTATTTATTTGTTTTCCATTTTCATAATTATTTGACTAAGGAATAATAGCATTAGAATCAGAATATTTATGATAACAGACATCAAGAGGAAGAAGAAAGAGGGACATCAAATAAAACATGAGAAAAAAATATATTATAGGGACAGCAGAGGGAGTAGTGGACTGTCATATTTTGATCTATAAACACTCATTAAATGGATTTGGTATTGTCTAAAATGATCCTTCACTAGTTCATCAGCTCAGTAATTGGCGGCCTCTGAAACTACTGATGTTTCTATTGCTGTAATGTTCTATCAGTTGTTACAAGAGAATTAAGTCTTTGGATTCAATTTCTGCCTCAGCATGTAGGTTTGGTTGTCAGGATCAGGTAATTTGCTGTTTGAAAATTTATTTGTATTAGTCTTTACATTGTTTCTTATTCTCCACAGATAAAACCATTAAGCTATGGAAAGTGTCAGAGAGAGACAAACGAGCAGAAGGCTACAACCTGCGTGATGAGTCCGGCCAAATCAGGGACCCCACTTCACTTACTGCTTTACGGGTGAGTGTCATGAACCCTCAGGTTGAAAAGATGGGTTGAACGCTTGTCTTGGCTGCCTCATCCCAGAGAGGTAGCTGTAAAATACTTTCCACCTCTCCATGTATCTTTTACCTATTCCAGTCCTCATTTATCAAGTAGTGTGTACTCATCATAACTCCGTCATAGACAAGCTCTGAAGATCATATTTAGCAATTTATCTTGTTCAGTTCCAGTTCATTTTTAAATATGCCTCACTTATTGAATTGGGAAAATTTTCAAATAACATTATCCCAGATTGGGACATGTTATAGCTTTGTGAGTTCAAGAATAGACTTTATTGATTTTTTGTTCCACAGGTACCTGTATTAAAACCAATGGAATTGATGGTTGAAGCTTCCCCTAGGAGAATTTTTGCCAATGCACACACGTATCACATCAACTCTATCTCAATCAACTCAGACCAGGAGACTTACCTGTCTGCGGATGACCTTCGCATCAACTTGTGGCACATGGAGGTCACTGATCAGGTGAGATTACCATTAGAAAGGATTCTTATTACTCTAGTATTGCATTTCTTTGTCTTGAGACCAATTGTTTGCCTTGTTCTTATCAGTATCCTTCCATGCAGCAAGTCAAACACCCTATCAAGGAGCATGAGAAATGTCTGTCTTTTCATTATATTGCTGACAGTTTGCATGGTAAGCATTTAGATGATGGTGGTATAGGTAAGTCTCGGCCTTCCCTTGTTAATGTTCTGTGATACAGGCCCATTGCTGAGGCCTGTATCAAAGAACATTGCCGGGGGAAGGCTGAGACTTGCTTGTACCATCATAATCAGAATGCTCGCTCTGCAAACTGCCAGTGATAAAATGAAAAGGCGTTTGTGTCTCATGTTCCTCGACACCATGTTTGACTCGTTGCAAGTTTGAAAATGCCGCAATGTGCCCCAAACCAACCATCTTGCCAACAACACTTACATTCAAACTGCCATCCTGTTGCAATATTTTCCTGCCTTTCTAAAGCTTGTAAACAATGTCAGGAAATTTCTTAGGTAACCATTAACTTTCCACCTCCCTGACCACCAGTACAAAGACATCCTGATAGCTTATGACAGTGCTACAAATCTTTCTAAACTACCCTCATACAAACAGAATTCCTCCATGTACATTCATCTTTATTTTCCTAAAAGGTCAATCTATTTCTACTGTATAGACAGTCACTATTATGCTCCTAAACTTATAAACAGTGATGTTCCACTGTTGATAGTTTACTAATGTTATTTGCAAAACAAACTGTTCTATTCATTCTTATGCAGATGACTACTCTGCATTACTCCACATGAAAATGGTAGGAAAGTGGAGCTAAGATATTGATTGGGTTTCATTTACTGATACATCTTCTGGTCTCTTTGCAGTCCTTTAACATAGTAGACATCAAGCCCACCAACATGGAGGAGCTCACAGAGGTTATCACTGCAGCGGAGTTTCACCCTCACGACTGTAATGTATTTGTCTACTCCAGCAGTAAAGGAACCATAAGGCTCTGTGACATGCGACAAGCAGCCCTCTGTGATAGTCATTCTAAGTGTAAGTTATAAAATGAAATACTTCTTATGCACAATCTGTTGAATTTTCCTTTGACCTAGTTAGTGTTGATATATTTTGTTGCATGCTGTCCTCATTAATTTCCACCAAATGTATATAGGGGAAAAAAATGAGGCAACTAATCTTTCCAGACATTCTACTGAACATGTGCTGTGTATGATGATTAATGCTATGCTTCATTTTAAAGTGTTTGAAGAGCCAGAAGACCCAACCAATCGAAGTTTCTTCAGTGAGATCATCTCCTCCATTAGTGATGTCAAGTTTTCCAACAGTGGTCGCTACATGATATCAAGAGACTATCTCTCAGTAAAAGTGTGGGACTTGCACATGGAAACCAAACCAATTGAGACCTATCCTGTAAGTCAGAGTATAACTGTACTCTAGCGAATAGTTTCACTTGTCTATATTCAAATACTGGCTCTTTGAAACATTCTTGATGAAAAATCTCACATACTCTAAATTTTTCAGTTCTCTATTTTTCCCTATCTTTTTTTTAAAGTAAAATTTACATCTCACGCTGTTGAATCCACTCACTTCCTCTAGACTTCACACCTCTCTTCTCTGTCTGCAATCTCATTTTTATTCTCTGATATTTTCTTTCATAATTTTGCTCTTGTCAAACAAAATTATCAAAACAAGACAACACTGATTATAATGTCAGATACTTTATGCAACTGAATATTCTTATGACACATATTCTTTCAGGGAAATGTTTATTTATGATCCACACTCATATTTTTTGTTACCTTTCAGGTGCACGAATACCTACGCCCCAAACTGTGCTCACTGTATGAGAATGATTGTATTTTTGACAAGTTTGAATGTTGTTGGAGTGGCAATGACTCCGCAATCATGACTGGCTCATATAACAACTTCTTCCGAATGTTTGATAGAACTTCAAAACGGGATGTTACATTAGAAGCCTCTAGGGAAACTGCCAAGCCCAGATATTTACTTAAACCCAGAAAGGTAAGATAGCACTGTGTATACCACCGTAATTCAGAATCAAGTCAATCCAGTCAGTATGCAGTTACTGAAATTACCTTAGTTTGGTAAATATTCATGAATATTTGTTTTATGTAACTTTCTTAGTTTCATCCATCTTGCTGATAAGGCATGAGAATCTTAATGTGTCACAATTGTGTACTCATGTTTGTGAAGAATTAAACCTTTAACACATGCACTTGCTTTCCAGGTGTGCACAGCGGGCAAGAGAAAGAAAGATGAAATCAGTGTAGATTGCCTTGATTTCAATAAGAAAATTCTTCACACAGCCTGGCACCCACATGAAAATATAATAGCCGTTGCTGCCACTAACAACCTTTACATATTCCAAGATAAATTTTAGCAGTCCTCTTCTGATGACTAGAGCTTAGGTAAGTGAGGCCTCTCAAAATCAAAATTCAATGTGATTTAGTAGTTTATGTAAAGGCAGTAATTGGAGTATATGATTAATTAGTCTTTTTTTCTCACAGAAGTATTTAATTCTGTCAGGGCTACGAGCTATGTTTTGCTTGCAGTTAGGACTAGCATGCAGCAGTGTTGTATTCTGGCAATTGAAAGTTTGAATTGAAATTAAAGGTATTTCTTAAACCACTTCTCCAGTTTACAGCATTCAAGGATCATTACTGCCTGTGGAAACCACTACCTCATTAAACTTATTCAGTAATATGAAAAAAGAGAAATAAAATAATATATATATACAGTGCTTTGACATTTCAAGTGTAATTAGTAAAAAAAAAAAATTGAAATGCAGATTCACTAGGATTTTATTTCTTCTTCACAGGGAGTGAAAATCACACTCAAAATAAAAACTATTTGCCAGGTGGTGCTAATTACAGATGTTTAGGATTCAAGGTGTGTGCAAACTGAGCATCACGTTGCACACCAATGAAATGCAAGCATTCTGGGGTGAAAAATGGGTTATTGCATAACTGAAGTTACATTTAACATTCCCTGTGTCAGCAATGTTCTTTATTATATTGCTGCTTATCACTTTGTGAAGGGGCTAGTGATCATTAGTTTTATTCCTTATTAATAATATTCAAGCTTATTTACAAATGTTTCATGAAGCATTTGCATGTTTGCTAGTGTATAAGCTACCAGGTTATTCCATGAATGAAATGCCCTGTTTTTACAGGCCCTGCCATAGATGGATGTTTGGGCAGTGATGCCAGGTGTGTGGAGGAAGGCTCTTAGTGGCCCTTGTTCCTCCCGTATGACCTCACCCAAGTGTTGACATCCGCTGCTGGAAGCCTTTAACTCATGCTGGCTGCACTTGGCATCTGTATATCAAGTTGTGGCTCCTGTCTTGGGTTGCTTCCAAAACAATGGTGGTCCCAAGTGTGTGAACCAGTGGCAACCGTAAAGTCCTGGACAGTAGTGCTGGAATCCCCAAATGAAATGTCCAATGGCCAAGGCTTGGATTACATGTGATTCTTGAAAATCCATGTGGGTGTCCCACCCTTGTGATCATTTATCTGTGTTTCACCCTCTGATCATCTGTTGAGAAGTGTTAACATTAGTTGCCTTCTCAAGGCTAATAAAAAGAAAATATGAGTTATGGCTGACTAGGTGAATCCAGTTATGAATGATTAGGAGTTTGCCATGTTATTATCAATAGATTAGTGGCTTGAAATAAAAAAAAAATATTGACTGCAGAGCCCAAATTACTTTCTCTGATGCCTGGCTTTCAGACAAATCATTGTGTCTTTTGCCAAATTGAGCTGTGACAGGTGACTTGAATTACATAAGGGAATAAGGTATATGACATAGCTACTCCTGGGATAGAACGGTTGATTTTATACATGTGGGAAGAACATGGTTGTAAATCCTATCCTAACATGTCCAGAGGGTTTAGTGTTGTCATACCCTGTGTGCCCATCTACTGAGTAGTATATCTCACAGGATTAAGTTAATGTGCTCATAGCTTCTACAAATCCACTCCCAGCTGTCAGAAAATGCAGCAGCATTACAGTTTTTTAAGCTTAGATGGTGCATTTTTTGTTCAGACCTTATTTTCTTAACTCGGTTAAAGGTGAGAAATACTACAGCTGGATGTTCTCCACAATGGGCTCCTCTCCATGAAGGGAAGTGCTGGCACTCTTGCACACACTTCTCACCCCTGCTTTCTCTCATCATTTTAAGATGCTGCAAAATTTGTCAAAAGATTATTATTTCTAGTATTTACTGTCAACTGCTGTATACTTTTCCAATTAGTTCCATGGAATAAATTATATTTCAGTAGGCAAGATGTGTTTTTATGCAATTCAGTACTCAGTCCATTGGAATCAAAATATTTTCATGGTTTTGGGGTAATAATTTTGTATTCTTATCTGTACATTAATATTTAATTAGTATGTGGTCATGCAGTATTTTAATGAGCTGTTGAGTAATAACTGACTCAACATTTTTTACTGGTAATTTTTTTGTGTAAAATGCAATATATACATGATGAAATAGACAAATTGGAAGTGTTGGACCGTAACTCAACCTTGGTTTATGTAATGTGCTCTCTTGACATGTCTGAACAAACCCAATGTAACGAAGAGACAAAGTACTAAAGGTGTGGCACTTTTATCATCGTGTGCATTGCTGTGACTTTGGGACCCCATCAGTAGCAAACTATTAAAAATCTTTATATAATGCTTTCCTCCATGAAACCTGACACATACATCATTTCATAATTGAAAATATAGGTTAATTTATCGTTTGAAATTCTGTATAGGATGTTATGCTGGTGGGCAGAAATGTACTTTTATTTATTTTGTTAAAAATAAAACAGGTAGAACAGAGTTAAGTGAAGAATATTTTTTTCACTTCATTGCTTTTTTTTTTTCTTTTTCAAACGAAGTATTAATGACTGATGGTTAACTTTTGAGTTCTGAATTAATTCATGTTTAGAGATACAATAAGACCTAAGTGAGATCTTATAATTTAACTGTCAATTAGAGGGTGTTATTTTTTTCTAATTTCAATATGCTAATTTTCTTCTACAACAAAAATTCAAGAAGTTTTGCAGTCATGGGTGCCTTCCAACTCTAGAATGGTGGAGCAATGTTTTGGCAAAGAGTGGAGCATCAACATAAACATCATGTTTCAAATTTACTTCTTTGGCGCTTGGTAACTCTTGCCTAATTTTTTGAAATCTTGAGTCCCAGATCAAGTATTCATTTACTGAACCTCATTGATTTTGTTTGTAATTACTGAGCACTCCACGTTTATATAATTTGCCACCAACTTTCCCCTATTTAAATTTTAATTAAACAAATTCAATTAGTTTCTCTTTAAGGTCAGAAATATTCCAACAAGACTCATACTATTTTAAAGTAATTGAGATTTATTCACTTTCCAATTTTCCTGACAGTCAGCTGGCAGAGCTCTCATCATTTCCAGTGGTATCTCTTAAACTTCTTGAATTATTTACACATGCCAGAAAATGTAACACTTTCAAGCACAGGCATCATGTGGCAACCACTTCTTATATGTAGTCATTGTCAAGCAGAGCAAAGATGCTGTGCATGATGTTGGCCACACACTGAGATGTTTTGATGGGGTGTATGTGTGTGAGGGTTTAGTTGTTTTTATTATAGGAGCCATTTTCAACTAATTTACTTTTTCATTTTATCTTCATCCATTGCCCTTTATTCATCAGCATACTGTCTAAAACGGTGAAGCCACAGTCTTCAGAATCAAAAATATTATGTTCTTATTACTAATTTATTTATACATTAAACAAGCAAGGGTAACAAGCAAGTTAATCACTATGGTCACATAAAAGAATATGGTTTCAAAGATGTGTGATGACAAAACACGGCCAAGCTTGTCAGGCGGGAGAGACAGGAGTACCACACATGTTACCCTGTTTCAAGGGTATTACAGAATTCAAATAGTTTTATGTTAAGGCCAATTTTGATGAATACATGTTATACTATACCAGGTTTGCCCTTTAATGTAATGACCTTACTCTTGTAGTAATATTTTCAACTTAAAAAAAGAAGACTACCTTGCATGGATGTATAAAAAGCATGGAAACCTAGTGTGTTCTATATTGTGTGTACCAGATAACAAAACATTTGTATCTGGGTGAGCATACTTTAACAAGGTAAGATATATATCAAAGAATATTATTATTATTATTTTTTTTTTTTTTATTATTATTATTATTTTTTTTTTAGAATATGGCTTTAGAAATAATGTCTGAGTGTCTGAACCATGTGGAACTAAGTCATTTTCATCTTCCCCCCCACAAGTGCCTAAATCTCAATGACGTGATTTTCCTCTACTGCTTCACTAACCCTCGAACACTGTCCAAACGCCTCTGGTCGGGTATAGCTTTACCACATTGGCCTGTCTCCGTTCATGCCCCTGTGGCGTATGACCTTTGATACCTGGCACATTTCATTTCCCTATTAACTTTCCCCTTTCAGACCTCCTCATGGTTAGCTTCTCAGCATGTAATACACTTTTCCCTCAGTTTCACCCTGGGGGCTATGTGGTGCAGTGGTTAGCACACTCGGCTCACAACTGAGAGAGCCCAGGTTCGATTCCTGGGCGGAGTGGAAAAATTTGGGCAGCTTTTCTGATACCCTATGCCCCTGTCCACCCAGCAGTGAATGGGTACCAGGTATTAATCGGGGGATCTGTTCACTTCTATAATTCCTTCCCCTTCTGTCTCTCTCCAACATATGACCACAGATGTTGCGCCGACTAAACAAAACTTTCTTTTTCAGCTTCACCCTAGCAACTTGGCAACACACCATTCTCTCTCATGCCTCACCCACTGTGTTGTCTTGCAGTGTAGCCAGAATAAAGGGTACTCATTAAACTCTTCCAATTATACAAATTTTCTTCTAACATAGATTTCTCCAGTCTTAACCTTTGATATTCACCCCCCAGGCATCCTAATTCTTCATGATGTTACCATTATTCTCTCTCTCTCTCTCTCTCTCTCTCTCTCTCTCTCTCTCTCTCTCTCTCTCTCTCTCTCTCTCTCTCTCTCTCTCTCTCTCTCTCTCTCTCTCTCTCTCTCTCTCTCTCTCTCTCTCTCAAAGTTAAGCTTAATTTACAGTTCATTATTTTGTTTATTTTGCAGATCTTAGTGAACAGTAAATATGAAGACTCCATGGAATTATATTTATGGCTTTCTCTTATGATTCTCTTGGACTAAATAAGTGTAGGGGGTCAATTTTCACATGGATAAGAGAGAAAGTAAGATTTGGGGCATATGCTATAGCTGCGCGTGACCTCGGTGCTCATCTCTGTAGCATTGGCCTTTCTTACGAGTAGATCTATATTCCTCAAGTATGATGTAGCTTTTGGGGGAGAGACATCAATTATAATACAGTACTATCTATCAATTCAATATTCAAGTATGCTGTAGTTTTGGGGGAGAGAGATCAATTATAATACGGTACTATCTATCAGTTCAAAGATGGTCTGAGTTAAGCTGAATCTGTTTTTGAAGATAATAGTATACTTATAGGAGGTCTGAAGTTAATTTGGGAGATTAGATTATCAAAACGGAAACACAATATTTCAGTGTATTAAAACCTATTGATATACCACTGGATGAATTTTGTGTGTTCCGTACAGCATTCCACCACTGCAATGTTTCCCTAGTCAAAATTATAAAGATGCCAGGTGGATTATATTTAAGTGGACTGTTCGACATCGTACATATCATTCACCATTATTATTATTTAAACGTTAGGCTCGTCTATTTTAACACCTGAGGCAAATTAATTTCATAGCCAAATCAAAGTCTTATGACAACATCCCCTCACTACATTGACCTACGTGTAAAGTCCCATGTTATTTCATTAGTACTCATTTACTAGCCATCAGCTGTGATTTCAATAATAATAAAATAGAGAAAGAAATAGCGTAGGTCCGTCGCCGGCAAACTAGCGCGGCAAAACCCAGGAGGAAGCAGTTACGTCTTGACTACTAATCCATTTTCACGTGAATTCTAACACTTGTGAGGGGCCGAGCAGACTAATCCATTTTCACGGGAGTTCTAACACTAGTGAGGGGCCCATCACCTCCACGACAGCCTTGAAGCATGAGGAGGAGAACTTTGAAGACGTGGAGACTTCGTTGGTGGAGGATATTAAGAAATAGAGTAAGAAAACAAGGAAGGAGGTGAGTGTGTGTGTGTGTGTGTGTGTGTGACAGCTGATGGTGGTTTGTAGGGGGCATGGAACTAGTTTTGGGGTTGTATTCTTGAACATTTCGGCACCAAACCTCACATATGACAAGGCTTTCGTAGGAGTTTGGGGCACTTCCAGAGGTAGTTTTATGACCCTTCTGGTAGTTTGACCCTTCTTCTGTATCATGAACCTGAAGACACTTATTATAGAACCCGACTGATCTCGTTTTTGGTCTGTAGAGATAGTTAATGTGAGAGGAGGAACCGTCTGGTCTGACCTTTTATTTCTTCCTTTCTACCTTTAATGTGAGAGGAGGAACCGTCTGGCCTTTTATTTCTTCCTTTCTACCTGCAAGTGAAGGCGGTCGTTGTTCTTTGAAGGTTAGAAAATATATGACAACAGAGGAACACTTGGTTGAGTAGGAAACGAAGCATCTGAGCGTTAATTAAAGTACCAGTGATTGCCCGAGTACGCTGCTGATTTGCCCTTCGCTGCCTCCATTTCCCCCTCTTCCTCCTTCCTCCACCTCCCTTACCCCCTATCAACCCCCTCCCTTCTCCTCCCCCTTCCCCCCAACTTGATGCCCCCTCGTTGGTCGTTGGTGGTTAAGCGGTTTGGGTATCGTTGCTATATTACAACTCCAGGTGGGACGGGATGATTAATAGGTCTGTTACTATTGGTGATGGTAAAAGTAAAGATAATTTGAGTGTACGCTGTAGCTGCGCGTGGCGGCGGTGCTCTTCTCCGTACTTCCCGTTGGCATACGTTCTCTTGCCCCTACGAACCAGCATTGCCAAATTATCGTATTAACCACATATCGTATCTATCATTTTTATGCCTCAAACTCTCGTACCTACACAAGTAACGTGAGAAAATCAAAGTTAGTGCTAAAACTGTTGAATATTGATGTTTTTCGTTCTTTGTTGTTATAGTTATCGGTCAGCAACTACGAAAATGAAATGCGATGAGTACGATAATTTGGCAACGCTGCTTTGAACCTGATGTGGGAGAAAAAAATATTATCATTAACCCACTAATTACCCGACACAGGGCCAGTTTAACATCCAGGTTGCCACAGTTTACCTTCCCCAGGTTTCCCCAGGGTGGGCTGCACGCCGGCTGTCCAGGCCGCCGGGATTCGAACCCAGTCGCCATCAGGGAAGTTAACCACTGCACCACGGAGGCAGTGATGGACTTTACGATAATAACAGTCAAGTCACTTCACACATATAGAGTAGTAGTAATAGTAGAAGTAGCAGTAGTAGTTAAGTAGTAATAGCAGTAGTAGTAGTAGTAGTAGTAGTAGTAGTAGTATATCGTAGTGATAAAAGTAGTATTTAGCCTACTAGCTATAATAAAAACGCAATAATAGCAGTCATTATGAAGTACGTACAAAGTTAAAGAAGTATGCATTCATGGGTAATATGTATAGCGGCTGTTTACGTACTTAAAATCACCACATCAATCCATAAAATAAAGAAACGTCACAGGCAACCCACTCATTGACGAAACGCACGACCAGTTAGCCAGTGTGCCGTATTCTCAAATCCAGATCTGACGTTAGGAAGATTAAATAGATCGAGATGATGAAGAACATAGCTAGCGACTATATATACTTCCTCACTTAATTATAGTGTGCTGGCTACCGCTGGAACACTTGAACACAACGAAATAAAAGGTTTTCAACGCTTACAATACAGGAACACTTGAACACAACGAAATAAAAGGTTTTCATCGCTTACAATACAGGAACACTTGAACACAACGAAATAAAAGGTTTTCATCGCTTACAATACAGGAACACTTGAACACAACGAAATAAAAGGTTTTCATCGCTTACAATACAGGAACACTTGAACACAACGAAATAAAAGGTTTTCATCGCTTACAATACAGGAACACTTAACCACAACGAAATAAAAGGTTTTCATCGCTTACAATACAGGAGCACATAACCACAACGAAATAAAAGGTTTTCATCGCTTACAATACAGGAGCACTTAACCACAACGAAATAAAAGGTTTTCATCGCTTACAATACAGGAACACTTGAACACAACGAAATAAAAGGTTTTCATCGCTTACAATACAGGAACACTTGAACACAACGAAATAAAAGGTTTTCATCGCTTACAATACAGGAACACTTGAACACAACGAAATAAAAGGTTTTCAACGCTTACAATACAGGAACACTTGAACACAACGAAATAAAAGGTTTTCATCGCTTACAATACAGGAACACTTGAACACAACGAAATAAAAGGTTTTCATCGCTTGCAATACAGGAACACTTGACCACAACGAAATAAAAGGTTTTCATCGCTTACAATACAGGAACACTTGAACACAACGAAATAAAAGGTTTTCATCGCTTACAATACAGGAACACTTGAACACAACGAAATAAAAGGTTTTCATCGCTTACAATACAGGAACACTTGAACACAACGAAATAAAAGGTTTTCATCGCCTACAATACAGGAACACTTGAACACAACGAAATAAAAGGTTTTCATCGCTTACAATACAGGAACACTTGAACACAACGAAATAAAAGGTTTTCATCGCTTGCAAAACACTCGCGCGCTTGATCCCCGCCAGACCAACCTAACGACGTCCGCGGGTAGTCATGCAGAGATCATGGCATCGTAGGTGGCGGCATATCACAGTGACGCAGCAGTGTTGGGGTAGGGCAGGGCAGGGCGGCGGCCTTGGGAGCAGCGTTCACCGTGCAACAATGATTCCCAGATACCACGGTCAGATCAGCTTAATTAACGTTGATATGCTTTCCACTCGTATAGGAGATATTGATAAGTTTTAGATCACAAGGTGGACTGAATGCCGTTATCTGTGTTTGCGATAGCTTTGGGGGCATTAAAAGATGTATGCAGTGTGCTGAGTACAATAAGCTCTGGTAACGCTGCGTAACAAGTGCCGCTGGCTGCCTCCAACCCCCAACCAATTGACTTGAAGGGTGGTGCTTGTGTGTGTGTGTGTGTGTGTGTGTGCTGCCAGACGAGTAGGTAGGTGTGTCCCCGAGCATCCCAGTGAGCCCGTGTACTTGTCAGTGTTGTGGTGCTTGCAGTGTGTTCCTGACACGGTCGATATTCTTAGACGCACCACCTCTCACAGCAACACTTTCCGAAGGTCAGTAAGGGTATCAGTCGAGTTCTCATGAGCAAGGCCTTGATTAAGAGTATCTCCATAGAGAAATACATATTCGCATATTACTGTTTGTACAATCTTTTCTATTGCAGTTATTTTTATTACGAATACTCCCGTGCCGAATACTAATGACGACGTTGATTTAATTGGTATGTGATTATGCATGGATGTTGCACTATATGAATATCGAAATTCTTCACATCCAGTATCCATACTATAATCAAGATCGATCTTGACTATGATAAGCTCTGAAGACACTCGAAATAATCGCATACCGCACATGTGTGTGTGTGTGTGTGTGTGTGTATGTGTGTAATTCACCACGGCCTGATCACAAGTTGGACTCGCTTTCGCCAGCAGGCACCCTCCCGACACGAGCAAGTGCATGCTCATTATCGTCGATCTCTGGGTACTGCCAGGACCTCACACACCACACACTCCATCCCCCTTGCTCAAGGGAGGACAGTAACCACTCCTAATCAACGGAAAGAATCCGGCCTGAGCGGGACTCGAACCACCGCCTGTTTGGCCTTCAAGCCTGAGAGAGAGAGAGAGAGAGAGAGAGAGTGTGTGTGTGTGTGTGTGTGTGTGTGTGTGTGTGTGTGTGTGTGTGTCATTCACTCACGGTCCACTCTCGTGCTAAACTCGTGATCGCCAGCCAATACCCTCCCGGACGGAGTTTTCCATAGATCAGTGGACCGATTCTGTCCGCAATAAACTTTTCGGCCTGAGCAAGGCGTGGACCAGTCTGCTGTGTGTTTACGTTACATGTGCCAAGACGGCCGTGTTGGCAACGCATTCAAAGACCACGTTGGGACGCTTGATATTCACAGGAACACTTGCAAATTTCAAAGCACAGAAGCGCCGCTTGATCGTTGCCTACATTCACTAAGCAAGGCAAAGTGAGAACATCAGCTTCTACCAGAGTGTGATTCCGTCAAACACAATGCACACCTTCGTGTCGCCCCGCCTGGCCGGGTGAACCTCCGGAAGCTGACGACTCTTGTGTTCTGCGTCAGTGGACCAAATAGCTACACTCCAGGTATTTTAGTCAGGCACGTCAGCGAGAGGGTGTTTCAGATGTGTATGGGACTTATTCTTCACAAAAACAAAATAAAGCATTCCTAGAACCATCTTACCTCATGCGAATTAAGAATTTGACGGTTTTAAAATTGTCTTTCTGTTAGTCGGTTTGTCTGTTCAGCGCCAGCATCGAAAGTAACAGCGCTTTCACCGAAGATTTTTATACAAAGATACACGTATTTATAAGGATTATTAACACAGATTTTCAGACAACACAGACGCTATAGTCCAGACTAATCATTCAGGTATAAGGAAAGGCCCACACAGTATTATGTGGTGGGTGTAGTCCCTAGCTGACGGGCTGCCTCGTGTGACCCCCAGAGCCCCCTGCGCGGCGCCATGCTGGTGGAGGCGCTGCTGGCGGTGGTGCTGCTGGTGCTGCTGGCCTTCTACCTTGGCAGGGACCCGCCGGGGCTGCCTCCAGGTGGGTCACATTGAAAAAAATAAAATAATAATAATAATGATAACAATAAGTAGTAGTAGTAGTAGTAGTAAGAAGAAGAAGAAGAAGAAGTTGAAGAAGTTGATGAAGATGAAGGAAAACAAAAAACAAGAAAGAAAAATGTCACAATTAACTCCATCGCCTCTTCCATGCATATAACACCGTTCCTTCACTCTAACTAAACACCACGCAATAAACATATAGGCATACCATATTGCAGTGACTTCGACATTCTTTCGCTTTGCAGAGCTAGGATCTTACATAGCTATAAATTCCTCATTAACTGGTCAATACATATAATTACACTACGTCTTCTTCACCAAAGCCGTAACCCTTTTTAATGTCTTCTGCCAGGCCCGCGGAAGTACCCCATCATCGGCAGCTTAACATTTTGTCATTCGATAGAATCCTGCAGGAGGCTAAAGAAAGAATACGGAGACACATTTGGGTAAGACGGATCTGTATATTCTGTGTGTGTGTGTGTGTGTGTGTGTGTGTGTGTCCGATGCAATGAAGAAAGAAAAAGAAAGCAAGTATATATATCTCAATTTCACGTCGGTCAGCGTTAACCCGGTAGCAGCGACGGGCCAAATTTGTGGCTTTACTGTGTACCAGCGACGGGCCACATTTTTGCCATGATATAACCCCCCCTAAATAGATGATGCATAAACTGATCACAAATGCATTGATATATATTATGAAATGGTTTGCGTGAGTGATGATTTTTTCTAATTTTTCTCGCTCAGAGGGAAGGGCCTTTAAGAAACATGATCCCCGCAGCTACCGGGTTAATAATAATATGTTCAACAGGAGTGTGATGTAAAAGGGAGATAAAGAAATAGGTGGTGAAATTATATACTAGTTGAATTAATGCAAACTGAGGTGGATTTACACGTTAGGATAGTAGGCTATATATAAGGATTCACCTATAGGAAAACACATATAGTTCATCACGTTCTTTTTCTTTTCTTTTATTCTGTATATCATCATCATCATCTTATTTTAATTCTCTTCCATATTCCGTTACGATCTGTGTCCTTTGATTGACTGACTGACTGATTGATTAACTGACTGACTGAGGTATATTGTTGATAAAATAGGTAGTATAACAGATGTGAGGTCCTGCAATCTATCCTAACCCCCTAGCAATGTGTATCTCCTATTCCCCTTCCAGCTTGCGCCACGGGAGTCAGCGTGTGGTCTTCTTGTGCAACAGTAAGACGATCAGGGAGGCGTTCTCGAGGTATGAATTCAACGATCGACCAGACTGGAAGTTTCCCAATTTTTTGTCGGAGGGAAAGGTGGCAGGTAAGGGATAGAGAAGGATGTAAGTAGTAAGAATGTCATGCAAGAGAGAGGAATAAGTATATTGACATAGTTGAAATAAGGGAAACTGAGGTGGATCGACACATTTGGATACTTACATTGATACAAATATATTGACTACCAGTAGGCTATCCTCTTTTTCTTTTTGTTCTATATTTTCATCATCTTTTAATTCTCTTCCATATTTCATTGTGATCTTTGTCCTGTCATTATCATCATTTTCACTGCTATAATACCACGATGGGAATTTTACCCATTTACAAACATTTTCAGCATTTTAGAGTTTGTCAGAAATATCCCTCCTCGCTTCTTCCTTCCTTCCCTCCTTCCTCTATTCCACCACGTGACTTTTTCTTTATTTTTAGTTAGGCTACGGATGTGCTCTCTTCATTTAGTATACAACGATTTTTAATTTTTTGTTATAGTATATGACACCCCAGACATAGTATAGCCATCCCTTGCTCTCATCATCTCACCCTCCTCTCAAATATCCCTCCTCTCTCCTTCCTCCCCTCCTTCCCCTCTTCCAAGACGTAACTTTTTATAGGTACGGATGTCCTCTTTATTTAGTGTAGGAAGGCTTTTCTTTTAAGTATGACACCCCAGACGTAGTGTTGCCGCCCCTCGCCCTTCTCATCCCACCCTCCTCTCAAGTTCTCAACCTTCTTCAGGAGTCATCTTCAGCAGCGGGGAGCGGTGGCAAACACTTCGTCGGTTCCTGCTGCGCAACCTCCGCGACCTGGGCATGGGCACGTCCCGCCTGGATGACGTCATCGTGCGGGAGGCGGAGGGGCTCGTGCAGGACTTCAGGACCTACGCCAACAAACCATCCTTCTTCCCGCCCTCCATCAACACCGCGGCTCTCAATGTTATCTGGCAGCTGGTGGCGAGTGAGTGACGCTACGCATGATTTTTTAAGCGTCGTACTATAGCCCTAAGTCTATATACACCAAGTCAAGTCATACACAGGTTTGTGGGAGGAGACACGGCCGAGGCGTGGTTTATGCATGACACTGCTTGGAGCCAAACTAGAGAATGTAGAAACAGGGATTTAGAGAAAACGAGGAAAGGCGGACAAATTTAAATCAATCACTTCAACATGCCCACCCTCACATCCCACACCGCCGTTTGTAGGCATTGAAATTACAGTCGCGCAATAGCACAATAAAAAGACATATTTTTTCGTCAGTGGCTTGCCTGAACGCGCTGTGAAAGGAGGCGAGAATGCACATCCAGAGTGCACAAACGGCCCCAACTTCAGTCACCCTTGAACTGGCGGGTATTTTTTTTTTTGGCTTCAAGTGACGTCATCCCGCTGCTCAGCCCAAAACCGCCTCCTGCGCGTATCGGTCGCAGTTTTGAAGCAGAGTGACTTGACTTGGTATATATAGACTTAGCTATAGCCCGTGTTTGTAAATGTCTCGGCGCCTCAGTTCGCCTGTTTGCAAAACCTCTCGTGGAAGTTGCTGGGGTTTTCGCGGACTGTTTTGTGTTACTGGTACGTGATAGTTTTACACGACTTCTGCACCTTTGAACTGGGAAACCTACTGTAATAATTAATATACCCATGAATACTTCAGATTCTCACGGCAATGCATCGACGCAGCAAATGAAGTGAACAAAATGCTACTTCATTAGGTTAAAATTCTCACTCAGGTATATAGATGTAATACTTCCACTGTACAATAGTTTAGTCTTACCTCATTTAGAATATGCGGTACGGTTTGGGCTCCCCACCACGCAAAGGACGGTGTGAAACGCTGGGCAACAAAGATGAACTCTTCCTTGCCCAACAAACAGTACGATGGAAGGCTCTCATCCCTTAGGCTGTTCTCTCTTGAGAAACGTCGCCTCCGACGAAAACTGATTGATTTTTCAAAATACTCAATGGTTTTATTAATAATACAAACGAGTAATAACGGCACGAAACTTAAGTGTAAACCAATAAACAAAGAGGGCACCAAATTTTTCTTTGCCAACGTTGTAGCGCGAGAATGAAATATACTCCCACCTTCATTGGTCCAGTGCAGTACGATCTAATAATTTAAAGACAAGCTCGACCACCACTTCCTTCAACCTGATACTCACTAAAGTCGAAGTGCAAAGTTTTGATGGCATTAAACATTAAATTTAAAAGAACAGCACTTATGTATAAGACAGACCACCTTGTCTGGACCAAAGGGTCTGTGTGGTTTGCTTATCTCTGTAAATCTTTGTAAATCTTGTGTTTGTGTATGCCAGTCAGTGTGTGTTAGGGACTCAGTCTTGTGTTTGTGTGTGTGCCAGTCATTGTGTTTTGAGGGACTCAGTCTTTTGTGTGTGTGTGTGTGTGTGTGTGTGTGTGTGTGTGTGTGTGTGTGTGTGTCTACCAGTCAGTGTTTTAACGGACTCAGTCTTGTGTGTGTGTGTGTGTATGTGTGTGTGTGTGTGTGTGTGTGTGTGTGCCAGTCAGTGTGTTTAAGGCATGGGCACTGGTTCAGGCTCAGGCTCTGGCACGGGCACTGGTTCAGGCTCTGGCACGGGCACTGGTTCAGGCTCAGGCTCTGGCACAGGCACTGGTTCAGGCTCAGGCTCTGGCACGGGCACTGGTTCAGGCTCAGGCTCTGGCACGGGCACTGGTTCAGGCTCAGGCTCTGGCACGGGCACTGGTACAGGCTCAGGCTCTGGCACTGGCACTGGGTCAGGCTCAGGCTCTGGCACTGGGACTGGTTCAGGCTCAGGCTCTGGCACGGGCACTGGTTCAGGCTCAGGCTCTGGCACGGGCACTGGTTCAGGCTCAGGCTCTGGCACGGGCACTGGTTCAGGCTCAGGCTCTGGCATGGGCACTGGTTCAGGCTCAGGCTCTGGCACGGGCACTGGTTCAGGCTCAGGCTCTGGCACGGGCACTGGTTCAGGCTCTGGCACGGTCACTGGTTCAGGCTCAGGCTCTGGCACGGGCACTGGTTCAGTCTCAGGCTTTGGCACGGGCACTGGTTCAGGCTCTGGCACGGTCACTGGTTCAGGCTCTGACTCTGGCACAGGCACTGGTTCAGGCTCAGGCTCTGGCACGGGCACTGGTTCAGGCTCAGTCTCTGGCACGGGCACTGGTTCAGGCTCAGGCTCTGGCACAGGCACTGGTTCAGGCTCAGGCTCTGGCACGGGCACTGGTTCAGGCTCAGGCTCTGGCACGGGCACTGGTTCAGGCTCAGTCTCTGGCACGGGCACTGGTTCATGCTCAGGCTCTGGCACGGGCACTGGTTCAGGCTCTGGCTCTGGCACGGGCACTGGTTCAGGCTCAGTCTCTGGCACGGGCACTGGTTCATGCTCAGGCTCTGGCACGGGCACTGGTTCAGGCTCAGTCTCTGGCACGGGCACTGGTTCAGGCTCAGGCTCTGGCACGGGCACTGGTTCAGGCTCAGGCTCTGGCACGGGCACTGGTTCAGGCTCAGGCTCTGGCACGGGCACTGGTTCAGGCTCAGGCTCTGGCACGGGCACTGGTTCAGGCTCAGGCTCTGGCACGGGCACTGATTCAGGCTCTGACTCTGGCACGGGCACTGGTTCAGGCTCAGGCTCTGGCACGGGCACTGGTTCAGGCTCTGGCACGGGCACTGGTTCAGGCTCAGTCTCTGTCACGAGCACTGGTTCAGGCTCTGGCACGGGCACTGGTTCAGGCTCTGGCACGGGCACTGGTTCAGGCTCAGTCTCTGGCACGGGCACTGGTTCAGGCTCTGGCACGGGCACTGGTTCAGGCTCTGGCACGGGCACTGGTTCAGGCTCTGGCACGGGCACTGGTTCAGGCTCTGGCACGGGCACTGGTTCAGGCTCAGTCTCTGGCACGAGCACTGGTTCAGGCTCAGGCTCTGGCACGGGCACTGGTTCAGGCTCAGTCTCTGTCACGAGCACTGGTTCAGGCTCTGGCACGGGCACTGGTTCAGGCTCAGTCTCTGGCACGGGCACTGGTTCAGGCTCAGTCTCTGGCACGGGCACTGGTTCAGGCTCTGGCACGGGCACTGGTTCAGGCTCAGGCTCTGGCACGGGCACTGGTTCAGGCTCAGTCTCTGGCACGGGCACTGGTTCAGGCTCAGTCTCTGGCACGGGCACTGGTTCAGGCTCTGGCACGGGCACTGGTTCAGGGTCAGGCTCTGGCACGGGCACTGGGTCAGGCTCAGGCTCTGCTTTGAGCACTGGTTCAGGCTCTGGCACAGGCACTGGTTCAGGCTCAGTCTCTGTCACGAGCACTGGTTCAGGCTCTGGCACAGGCACTGTGTTCAGGCTCAGTCTCTGTGCACAGGCACTGGTTCAGGCTCAGTCTTGTGTTTGTGTGTGTCAGGCTCAGTCTGTGTGTGTCACTGGTTCAGGCTTAGCGGACTCAGTCTTGTGTTTGTGTGTGTGCCAGTCAGTGTGTTTTAACGGACTCAGTCTTGTGTTTGTGTGTGTGTCAGTGTGTTTTAACAGACTCAGTCTTGTGTTTGTGTGTGTGTGTCAGTGTGTTTTAACAGACTCAGTCTTGTGTTTGTGTGTGTGCCAGTCAGTGTGTTTTAACAGACTCAGTCTTGTGTTTGTGTGTGTGTCAGTGTGTTTTAACAGACTCAGTCTTGTGTTTGTGTGTGTGCCAGTCAGTGTGTTTTAACGGACTCAGTCTTGTGTTTGTGTGTGTGCCAGTCAGTGTGTTTTAACAGACTCAGTCTTGTGTTTGTGTGTGTGTGTCAGTGTGTTTTAACAGACTCAGTCTTGTGTTTGTGTGTGTGCCAGTCAGTGTGTTTTAACAGACTCAGTCTTGTGTTTGTGTGTGTGTCAGTGTGTTTTAACAGACTCAGTCTTGTGTTTGTGTGGCTCAGGCTGTGTTTGTATGTGTGCCAGTCATTCTGTTTTGAGGGACTCAGTCTTGTGTTTGTGTGTGTGTGTGTCAGTGTGTTTTAACAGACTCAGTCTTGTGTTTGTGTGTGTGTGTGTGTGTGTCAGTGTGTTTTAACAGACTCAGTCTTGTGTTTATGAGTGTGTGTGTGTGTGTGCCAGTCAGTGTGCTTTAACGGACTCAGTCTTGTGTTTGTGTGTGTGTGTGTGTCAGTGTGTTTTAACAGACTCAGTCATGTGTGTGTGTGTGTGTGTCAGTGTGTTTTAACAGACTCAGTCATGTGTGTGTGTGTGTGTGTGTGTGTGCCAGTCAGTGTGTTTTAACAGACTCAGTCTTGTGTTTGTGTGTGTGTGTGTCAGTGTGTTTTAACGGACTCAGTCTTGTGTTTGTGTGTGTGCCAGTCAGTGTGTTTCACCGGACGCTGGCACGGGCACTGGTTCAGGCTCAGGCTCTGGCACGGGCACTGGTTCAGGCTCAGGCTCTGGCACGGGCACTGGTTCAGGCTCAGGCTCTGGCACGGGCACTGGTTCAGGCTCAGGCTCTGGCACAGGCACTGGTTCAGGCTCAGGCTCTGGCACGGGCACTGGTTCAGGCTCAGGCTCTGGCACGGGCACTGGTTCAGGCTCAGGCTCTGGCACGGGCACTGGTTCGGTTCAGGCTCTGGCACAGGCACTGGTTCAGGCTCAGGCTCTGGCACGGGCACTGGTTCAGGCTCAGGCTCTGGCACGGGCACTGGTTCAGGCTCAGGCTCTGGCACAGGCACTGGTTCAGGCTCAGGCTCTGGCACGGGCACTGGTTCAGGCTCTGGCACGGGCACTGGTTCAGGCTCAGGCTCTGGCACGGGCACTGGTTCAGGCTCAGGCTCTGGCACGGGCACTGGTTCAGGCTCAGGCTCTGGCACGGGCACTGGTTCAGGCTCAGGCTCTGGCACGGGCACTGGTTCAGGCTCAGGCTCTGGCACGGGCACTGGTTCAGGCTCAGGCTCTGGCACGGGCACTGGTTCAGGCTCTGGCTCTGGCACGGGCACTGGTTCAGGCTCAGGCTCTGGCACAGGCACTGGTTCAGACTCAGGCTCTGGCACGGGCACTGATTGAGGCTCAGGCGCTGGCACGGGCACTGGTTCAGGCTCAGGCTCTGGCACGGGCACTGGTTCAGGCTCAGGCTCTGGCACGGGCACTGGTTCAGGCTCAGGCTCTGGCACGGGCACTGGTTCAGGCTCAGGCTCTGGCACGGGCACTGATTGAGGCTCAGGCGCTGGCACGGGCACTGGTTCAGGCTCTGACTCTGGCACGGGCACTGAGTCAGGCTCAGGGCTCAGGCACGGGCACTGGTTCAGGCTCTGGCACGGGCACTGGTTCAGGCTCAGTCTCTGGCACGAGCACTGGTTCAGGCTCTGGCACGAGCACTGGTTCAGGCTCAGTCTCTGGCACGAGCACTGGTTCAGGCTCTGGCACGGGCACTGGTTCAGGCTCAGGCTCTGGCACGAGCACTGGTTCAGGCTCAGTCTCTGGCACGAGCACTGGTTCAGGCTCAGTCTCTGGCACGGGCACTGGTTCAGGCTCAGTCTCTGGCACGGGCACTGGTTCAGGCTCAGGCTCTGGCACGGGCACTGGTTCAGGCTCAGGCTCTGGCACGGGCACTGGTTCAGGCTCAGTCTCTGGCACGAGCACTGGTTCAGGCTCTGGCACGGGCACTGGTTCAGGCTCAGTCTCTGGCACGAGCACTGGTTCAGGCTCTGGCACGGGCACTGGTTCAGGCTCAGTCTCTGGCACGAGCACTGGTTCAGGCTCAGTCTCTGGCACGAGCACTGGTTCAGGCTCAGTCTCTGGCACGAGCACTGGTTCAGGCTCTGGCACGGGCACTGGTTCAGGCTCAGTCTCTGGCACGAGCACTGGTTCAGGCTCTGGCACGGGCACTGGTTCAGGCTCAGTCTCTGGCACGAGCACTGGTTCAGGCTCTGGCACGGGCACTGGTTCAGGCTCAGTCTCTGGCACGAGCACTGGTTCAGGCTCTGGCACGGGCACTGGTTCAGGCTCAGTCTCTGGCACGAGCACTGGTTCAGGCTCTGGCACGGGCACTGGTTCAGGCTCAGTCTCTGGCACGGGCACTGGTTCAGGCTCAGTCTCTGGCACGAGCACTGGTTCAGGCTCAGTCTCTGGCACGAGCACTGGTTCAGGCTCAGTCTCTGGCACGAGCACTGGTTCAGGCTCAGTCTCTGGCACGAGCACTGGTTCAGGCTCTGGCACGGGCACTGGTTCAGGCTCAGTCTCTGGCACGAGCACTGGTTCAGGCTCAGTCTCTGGCACGAGCACTGGTTCAGGCTCAGTCTCTGGCACGAGCACTGGATCAGGCTCTGCTCCTGGCTTTCAGGCTCTGGCACTGGCACTGGTTCAGGCTCTGGCACGGGCACTGGTTCAGGCTCTGGCTTTGGCACTGGTTCAGGCTCTGGCACACTGGTTCAGGCTCTGGCACGGGCACTGGTTCAGGCTCAGGCTCTGGCATGGGCACTGGTTCAGGCTCAGGCTCTGGCACTGGCACTGGTTCAGGCTCAGGCTCTGGCACTGGCACTGGTTCATGCTCTGGTTCAGGCTCAGTCTCTGGCACGGGCACTGGTTCAGGCTCAGTCTCTGGCACGGGCACTGGTTCAGGCTCAGGCTCTGGCACGGGCACTGGTTCAGGCTCAGTCTCTGGCACGGGCACTGGTTCAGGCTCAGTCTCTGGCACGGGCACTGGTTCAGGCTCAGGCTCTGGCACGGGCACTGGTTCAGGCTCTGGCACGAGCACTGGTTCAGGCTCAGTCTCTGGCACGAGCACTGGTTCAGGCTCTGGCACGGGCACTGGTTCAGGCTCAGTCTCTGGCACGAGCACTGGTTCAGGCTCTGGCACGGGCACTGGTTCAGGCTCAGTCTCTGGCACGAGCACTGGTTCAGGCTCTGGCACGAGCACTGGTTCAGGCTCTGGCACGGGCACTGGTTCAGGCTCTGGCACGGGCACTGGTTCAGGCTCTGGCACGGGCACTGGTTCAGGCTCTGGCACGGGCACTGGTTCAGGCTCAGGCTCTGGCATGGGCACTGGTTCAGGCTCAGGCTCTGGCACTGGCACTGGTTCAGGCTCAGGCTCTGGCACTGGCACTGGTTCATGCTCTGGCACGGGCACTGGTTCAGGCTCAGTCTCTGGCACGGGCACTGGTTCAGGCTCAGGCTCTGGCACGGGCACTGGTTCAGGCTCAGGCTCTGGCACGGGCACTGGTTCAGGCTCAGTCTCTGGCACGGGCACTGGTTCAGGCTCAGGCTCTGGCACGGGCACTGGTTCAGGCTCAGGCTCTGGCACGGGCACTGGTTCAGGCTCAGTCTCTGGCACGGGCACTGGTTCAGGCTCAGGCTCTGGCATGGGCACTGGTTCAGGCTCAGGCTCTGGCACGGGCACTGGTTCAGGCTCAGGCTCTGGCACGGGTACTGGTTCAGGCTCAGTCTCTGGCACTGGCACTGGTTCAGGCTCAGGCTCTGGCATGGGCACTGGTTCAGGCTCAGGCTCTGGCACGGGCACTGGTTCATGCTCTGGCTCTGGCACGGGCACTGGTTCAGGCTCAGGCTCTGGCATGGGCACTGGTTCAGGCTCAGGCTCTGGCACGGGCACTGGTTCAGGCTCAGGCTCTGGCATGGGCACTGGTTCAGGCTCAGGCTCTGGCACAGGCACTGGTTCAGGCTCAGGCTCTGGCATGGGCACTGGTTCAGGCTCTGACTCTGGCACGGGCACTGGTTCAGGCTCTGACTCTGGCACGGGCAGTGGTTCATGCTCTGGCTCTGGCACGGGCACTGGTTCAGGCTCAGGCTCTGGCACGGGCACTGGTTCAGGCTCAGGCTCTGGCACGGGCACTGGTTCAGGCTCAGGCTCTGGCATGGGCACTGGTTCAGGCTCAGGCTCTGGCACGGGCACTGGTTCATGCTCTGGCTCTGGCACGGGCACTGGTTCAGGCTCAGGTTCTGGCATGGGCACTGGTTCAGGCTCAGGCTCTGGCACGGGCACTGGTTCAGGCTCAGGCTCTGGCATGGGCACTGGTTCAGGCTCAGGCTCTGGCACGGGCACTGGTTCAGGCTCAGGCTCTGGCATGGGCACTGGTTCAGGCTCTGACTCTGGCACGGGCACTGGTTCAGGCTCTGACTCTGGCACGGGCACTGGTTCATGCTCTGGCTCTGGCACGGGCACTGGTTCAGGCTCAGGCTCTGGCACGGGCACTGGTTCAGGCTCAGGCTCTGGCACGGGCACTGGTTCAGGCTCAGTCTCTGGCACTGGCACTGGTTCAGGCTCTGGCACGGGCACTGGTTCAGGCTCAGTCTCTGGCACGGGCACTGGTTCAGGCTCTGGCACGGGCACTGGTTCAGGCTCAGTCTCTGTCACGAGCACTGGTTCAGGCTCTGGCACGGGCACTGGTTCAGGCTCAGTCTCTGTCACGAGCACTGGTTCAGGCTCTGGCACGGGCACTGGTTCAGGCTCAGGCTGTGTTTGTGTGTGTGCCGGTCATTGTGTTTAGAGGGACTCAGTCTTGTGTTTGTGTGTGTGCCAGTCAGTGTGTTTTAACGGACTCAGTCTTGTGTTTGTGTGTGTGCCAGTCAGTGTGTTTTAACAGACTCAGTCTTGTGTTTGTGTGTGTGTGTGTCAGTGTGTTTTAACAGACTCAGTCTTGTGTTTGTGTGTGTGCCAGTCAGTGTGTTTTAACAGACTCAGTCTTGTGTTTGTGTGTGTGTGTCAGTGTGTTTTAACAGACTCAGTCTTGTGTTTGTGTGTGTGCCAGTCAGTGTGTTTTAACAGACTCAGTCTTGTGTTTGTGTGTGTGTGTCAGTGTGTTTTAACAGACTCAGTCTTGTGTTTGTGTGTGTGCCAGTCAGTGTGTTTTAACAGACTCAGTCTTGTGTTTGTGTGTGTGTGTCCGTGTGTTGTAACAGACTCAGTCGTGTTTGTGTGTGTGCCAGTCAGTGTGTTTTAACGGACTCAGTCTTGTGTTTGTGTGTGTTTGTGTGTGTGCCAGTCAGTGTGTTTTAACAGACTCAGTCTTGTGTTTGTGTGTGTGCCAGTCAGTGTGTTTTAACAGACTCAGTCTTGTGTTTGTGTGTGTGCCAGTCAGTGTGTTTTAACAGACTCAGTCTTGTGTTTGTGTGTGTGTGTGTCAGTGTGTTTTAACGGACTCAGTCTTGTGTTTGTGTGTGTGCCAGTCAGTGTGTTTCACCGGACGCTGGCACGGGCACTGGTTCAGGCTCAGGCTCTGGCACGGGCACTGGTTCAGGCTCAGGCTCTGGCACGGGCACTGGTTCAGGCTCAGGCTCTGGCACGGGCACTGGTTCAGGCTCAGGCTCTGGCACAGGCACTGGTTCAGGCTCAGGCTCTGGCACGGGTACTGGTTCAGGCTCAGGCGCTGGCA
Source organism: Eriocheir sinensis (assembly GCF_024679095.1). Classification (NCBI taxonomy): domain Eukaryota; kingdom Metazoa; phylum Arthropoda; class Malacostraca; order Decapoda; family Varunidae; genus Eriocheir; species Eriocheir sinensis. The sequence goes on along the minus strand of NC_066574.1, from coordinate 6,713,906 downwards.
CGGGCACTGGTTCAGGCTCAGGCTCTGGCACAGGCACTGGTTCAGGCTCAGGCGCTGGCACAGGCACTGGTTCAGGCTCAGGCTCTGGCACGGGCACTGGTTCAGGCTCAGGCTCTGGCACGGGCACTGGTTCAGGCTCAGGCTCTGGCACGGGCACTGGTTCAGGCTCAGGCTCTGGCACGGGCACTGGTTCAGGCTCAGGCTCTGGCACGGGCACTGGTTCAGGCTCAGGCTCTGGCACGGGCACTGGTTCAGGCTCAGGCTCTGGCACGGGCACTGGTTCAGGCTCAGGCTCTGGCACGGGCACTGGTTCAGGCTCTGGCACGGGCACTGGTTCAGGCTCAGGCTCTGGCACGGGCACTGGTTCAGGCTCAGGCTCTGGCACGGGCACTGGTTCAGGCTCAGGCTCTGGCACGGGCACTGGTTCAGGCTCAGGCTCTGGCACGGGCACTGGTTCAGGCTCAGGCTCTGGCACGGGCACTGGTTCAGGCTCAGGCTCTGGCACAGGCACTGGTTCAGGCTCAGGCTCTGGCACAGGCACTGGTTCAGGCTCAGGCTCTGGCACAGGCACTGGTTCAGGCTCAGGCTCTGGCACAGGCACTGGTTCAGGCTCAGGCTCTGGCACAGGCACTGGTTCAGGCTCAGGCTCTGGCACAGGCACTGGTTCAGGCTCAGGCTCTGGCACGGGCACTGGTTCAGGCTCAGGCTCTGGCACGGGCACTGGTTCAGGCTCAGGCTCTGGCACAGGCACTGGTTCAGGCTCAGGCTCTGGCACGGGCACTGGTTCAGGCTCTGGCTCTGGCACGGGCACTGGTTCAGGCTCAGGCTCTGGCACGGGCACTGGTTAAGGCTCAGGCTCTGGCACGGGCACTGGTTCAGGCTCAGGCTCTGGCACGGGCACTGGTTCAGGCTCAGGCTCTGGCACGAGCACTGGTTCAGGCTCAGGCTCTGGCACAGGCACTGGTTCAGGCTCAGGCTCTGGCACAGGCACTGGTTCAGGCTCAGGCTCTGGCACGGGCACTGGTTCAGGCTCAGGCTCTGGCACAGGCACTGGTTCAGGCTCAGGCTCTGGCACGAGCACTGGTTCAGGCTCAGGCTCTGGCACAGGCACTGGTTCAGGCTCAGGCTCTGGCACGAGCACTGGTTCAGGCTCTGGCACGAGCACTGGTTCAGGCTCTGGCACGGGCACTGGTTCAGGGCGTGTGATTAACGGGCGTGTGATTAACGGGTGTGTGATTAACGGGTGTGTTGTTTACGGGCGTCTATTTGGCGGGTATCTAATTCGGGATGTCTCGGGGACGATGTCGAGGTGGAGGAGGCCTCTTCCGTGAAGGTGTCGCCGGCCTGCACCGCTGCTGGGCTAGGGCCGGCAGCCTCCTCCTCTTCGGGCCCCGCGCTAGAGACATCCTCGTCCGCCTCAAGGGTTAGATTGAATACTTGAGACGCCGCAAACGTTAGCAGGAATATTAAAATTGATGAACTAAGTGGTGACAGCGGTTGTTGCAGTGTTTGTAAGTTTTGAGATGGACGTGAAAGATGGAGTGAACAGAAGGAACCCTGCCGCCACCGACCCCTCTTTCCACTGTTTCCTTAAAATGGTGAATTTCCGCGCAGCAATTCCGCCATCTTATGCTTCCCTTCTGTGGCGGAGGAGGAGGAGGAATGAACATATGCTCGAGGGTCCCGAAAAACTAATGAAGCCAAACTAGGCACATAATTGTAAATAAATAATAAGGCAACGTTTAAACTAATCTGGCTTTAGAATCAAGAGTAGGCTATAGTGAGTATGATTGACCCTGCTCCCCCATCCCTTTTCTCCCCCCCTTCCCCCTCCCCCTGAAAAGTGTAGCCTATAATCTTATATCTGAATGTTGTTGTTGTTGTTGTTTTAATCGTAACTTTGGCTGTTTTATGTGTTTGCAAGTTGTTTGTATATGAATGTATGTGGTATTTGGACCCAGATTTTGTTATGAGTTTAAGGTGTGTTTGTTTGTTTGTGTATGTGTGTGTGTGTGTGTGTGTGTGTGTGTGTTCGTGTACTACATTATAATATTAACTTGTTTTCTTGTTTGTTTATCTTTAGTACTCTTTTTTTTGTCCATGGTATAGTATTAAAACAACATTATCTATCTGTGTCTATTTATCTGTCTGTTTATCAGTCTATCTCTCTATCTGTCTTTCATCTTTTTTTTTTCTCTTTTTTTCCCTCAGGTCAGCGTTACGACTTGAGCGACGCGAAGATCCAGGAGTTCGCACATCGCCTCCAAAATTTTCAGGAGTACATTGCGCTTCTCGCTCTGCCTGACTTCTTCCCTTGGCTGAGGTACATCCCGCAGCCCCTCCTCCGGCGCCTGTGTCGGGAGGAGACGATGAAGGTGTTCCTGAAGTCTGCCAGGGAGATAATGGAGGTGAGGGGTGCAAGAAGGCCTGGTAGTTTTGGAGACTTAGGTCATTAGGTCATTAGCTACTTACTGCTCCTGAATAGAGGGATTTGGACCTAGTTTTTGTTATGAGTTTAAGGTGTGTGTGTGTGTGTGTGTGTGTGTGTATGTGTGTTAGTCTCAATTATTTCCAAACGCCACAAAAGGAGATTAATCGGATTCTCATGACTGTGTTTTTTCACGATCACGGTACAGAAGCTTTGCCAAACTACCACCAGGGTCATGAAACCACTCCCCATAGACGTGACCACAACTCCTACGGAAGTCTTGTCAAGTGTGTGTGCTTGTGCGCCGATATGTTGAAGAACGTAAGGAGTCTGCAAGAGGCTGGTTGGCTAATACAAGGCAGAATACAAGAGAATAAAAATATGAAAAACAAATAGAGAGATAGATTGATAAACAGATAGATAGATAGACACAGATAGATAATGTTGTTTTAATACTTACCCCACCTAACCTCACTATCCATGAATTTATCCAACCTCTTCTTGAATGTATCTATGGTATTGGCACCCACGACATGACTGCCAAGCCTGTTCCACTCATCCACCACTCTATTAGTGAACCAATTCTTGCCTATGTCTTTGTTGAATCTTAATTTTTCTTTTTTTTCTTTTTTTACGTCTACGCCTATAGCGCCGGTAGGCTTGCTTAAGGGGGCTGGATGGTGTTCGGCCCCAGCCCGTCATGGCGCAGGCAAGTGTTTATAGTGGCGCCATCTAGCTTATAACCGTTGCTATAGAATACGACGTGTCCTGCCTGGCTCTTTTACAACCAAGGGGGATTGAACGAGTGGGTGTCTGACTGATTGGACTTAATGGGAAATTGATTGATTGATTGGTTGAGTGTGTGACTTGGGAAGGTTGTTATGTGTGTCCTCCCATGGCTTTTCATGCGCCCTCTTCCCATGTTCCTCTCTTCTCTCATTACTCATCCTCCTCCTCCTCCTTCTCATTAGCCTACTTTCTTTCTTCCTCGTCATATCTTTGTATTTTCCCTTCACTCTTTCCTCGCTTCCTGTGTGTGTGTGTGTGTGTGTGTGTGTGATGATGCCCCCGTGTGTGGTCCCGCAGGAGGCAGTGAGGGAGCACCGCGCCTCCCTGGACCCCGCCAGCCCCAGGGACGTGCTGGACGAGTTCCTGCTGGAGATGGAGAACCGCAAGGACGAACCCAACTCGGTCTTTAACGGTAGGCAACACACACACACACACACACACACACACACACACACACACACACATGATTTTAAGGAAAAGTTGGACACGAGCGGATATGGAGACGGGACAGCGCGAGTGTAGTTCTTTTCCCGTATGTCAGAACTAGGTAAACAACTAGGTAAATACACACACACACACACACACACACCAGAAAACACAGTACCTTCTTATTTTTGCGCTTCTCCATTAGTAGTTTAGTTTCTGAGGCGAGTTTAGCTATTTCAGTTTCCTGTCTCACCTCATATCTCTGCGTATAGCTACTCCTTCCAAAAGGCCAGTGGAGTTTTTTTTTTTATCTATTTGTTCAATGTTATGATTTTTCTTCGTTATTAGGTTAAATGTACATGTAACCTTTCAAAACCTATCACCCGAGTAAATCGAGACAACTATATCTCTCTCTCGATAGGTGGACGGAGAGAGAGAGAGAGAGATAAATAGAATTAGATAGAAAAAGAAAGTGATAGAAAGATTCATATGCTGTGTTCTCTGGGTTGTCTCCGCAGAGCAGGACCTCATCAAGACCATTTTTGACCTGTTCGCGGCCGGCTACGACACCACGTCCAACATGACGCGCTGGATCATCCTGCACATGGCCCACCGGCCCGCGGTGCAGCGGCGCGTGCAGGAGGAGCTGGACAGGGTGGTGCCCCGCGACACGCTGCCCTCCCACGCCCACCGCCAACAGTACGTCCCCCCCCCCCCCTCTCTCTCTCTCTCTCTCTCTCTCTCTCTCTTCGTGCTGGTTTGCCTATACTCCTTCCCGCTGCTCCTCTTGATTGAATTCACAGTGGAGGCAAGGTTGCAAGCGTAAGGTGAGCTGTGTGTTCACGGTACAATGTGTGGGGGCGGAAATAACGCCTTTTGAAGGGACGTCGGCGATCATGGAGCGCCATACATTCCTTTCAAACGTGTTCCTCACGAGATATAGGCCACTAACTCTCCTACACCAGTACCCAGCAAAAGACTGTCCATAAACTCCATTCTGTGTAGCCCTCCTGCTCTCACTCCTAACCTGCCGTTCCTTCCCTGCCCTTCCCTTCCTGCGTGGCGGGGCGCAGGCTGCCATACCTGGACGCCGTGTTGAACGAGGTGCTGCGCGTGTCCTTGGTGGCGGCGATTGGCGTCCCTCATGCCGCGGCGCACGACACCTACCTTGACAACTACTTCATTCCAAAGGTGAGGAAACCGATCTCCGAGGAATGTGGTGAGGGCTCTTGTGATGCGGCCATGACTCAACTAACTGGAAGGAAGGGAAAAGAAGGGAATAATGGAGTGGAAGTGGCCCTGGGTAGAGTTTGTATAGTATGAAAAACAAGTGCATGATGTGTAAATATATTCCTAACCCAACAGGCTACAGAATGATTTTGTAGTGTAAGGATTTCTTATAATACAAAACTCTCTCTCTCTCTCTCTCTCTCTCTCTCTCTCTCTCTCTCTCTCTCTCTCTCTCTCTCTCTCTCTCTCTCTCTCTCTCTCTCTCTCTACTTATCTACCTATCAGACTATCTAGCAGGATATCATTATTTTTCTGTATTTCTTACACTAGAGAATATTTACCGCAGTGTCAGTTTCATGGCTTGCTCTATCATACGCCGCCTTTTCGTTAAACAGACAATCACACGCACTCTTCTTTCAGGGAACTGCAATCGTCGGGTACTTCCACTTCTGTCACTTCGATCCGAACTACTGGGACGAGCCGGAGGAGTTTCGCCCTGAGCGGTTCTTGAACGAGTCTGGCAAGCTGAGTGTTCCCAAGGAGGCCTTCTTCCCCTTCGGTGCTGGTGAGGAGGCTTATGACGCTCTGTTGACATGTACTGGGTAATTAGTATAAATCCTGTATCTTCATTTCCTCCTGCCTACGACTTAAACACTTTCAAACGAGGAGTACCCAAGTAGGCCTTCTTTTCCTTCGGTGTTGGTGAGGAGGCTTATGACGCTCTGTTGACATGTGATGGGTAGTTAGTATAAATCCTGTATCTGTATTTCCTCCTGCCTACGACTTAAACACTTTCAAAAGAGGAGTACGTAAGACACCTCTCCAAATGACTCTGGCCTTTCTGTTTAAAGCTGTTCTACTAACTCTACTTGATGAGCAGAGCCATTGCGTTTTTTTCTTTTTTTTCCCTCAATTGTTGCGGTCTTGAAAAATGAAAAAAAATGTGTACTTCGTAAAGCACTACAGGCAAATACGAAAGGTTAAAGTACTTTTTTCTTAATTTCCTATTTCTTCTGAGTTCTCGTACAATAATAAAAGCATAATCAGAATGGCTGAAGTAATTTGCGGGCTTTTTTTCATTACTCTCCTTTTTTTTTGCCCTTGAACTATTTCCTTTACTGTAAAAAAAAATGTTCGTCTCTTGTCACACGTATGTTTCAACTCTTTCAAGAAGGGAATATCAAGGCACCTCCCTAAATGAAACTGACCCTCTTCTTGTTTTACAGCAAAGGGAGGCAGCTCAATTGCTCAAAACAAAAACAAAATCCGCTAGGCACTGCTCCAGCAAAAGAAATAAGAACGAGAGGCCAGAAGAGAGGCCAATTTCGGAAGGAGAGGTGTCCTGATACTCTCTCCCCCTTCTTTCCACTTGTTCTGTACTACTTTTTCTTTCTGTAATAGCGCTTAGCAGGCTTTTCTGTTTTCTGTTTTTGTTACCCTGGAGCTGTTCCCATTGCTCCCTCCCCCGGGTCGAGAGGGAGAGAGAGGGAGAGAGATAAACAGGTGGGTTGTGGGTGGGTAGGTAGGTAGACGATGCTAATCTGATAACTGGCGGTCGAACTGGCAGCGCCGCACTCATGGGAATTCAGGAATCTGCCACACCTTGAACCGACTTCATACTCTGAACAGACTATAGCTTCTACTCTTCTCATAGGCAAAAGGAGCTGCCTCGGGGAATCACTTGCCAGAATGGAGCTGTACATCTTCGCTGCCGCACTCCTGCAAAATTTCACCTTCGCCATGCCCGAGGGACGCAGCGTGGACTTCACCCCGCGCCCAGTGCACAACACCAACTTGCCCAGAGACCAGGAGATCCTCATTGTGCCCAGGGACTAGCACTCTTTGAGGAGCAGCAACCTCTTCAGTAGCGGATGATTAGTAATAATGTGAATATCGGTAAATACTATTAATGCCTTATTTTGTAACACCGATGAACACTTTTTTAGTCTGTTCTTGTGGGAAGGAGATTCTGTGAACTGAGTAGCCTATATATAACTGAGTATATTACTATACAATCATTATAAGAACCATGATGTATGTCTCCCATGATCTTTGATTTCTGTTAGTTTCATTTTTCACGATTTTCCTCTCGTAGCCTATTGTAAATACTCACTCTATAAAATCTTAAAGTGGGATGAAATTCCGAATGGCGTTGTCTAGTCTTAGTGGTGGGCAGGGCGTTTGTGTCGATGAAAGTTCTACGTATAGGCAAAAAAAAAAAAAAAATCCACCTGGGCAGTTCTCTCTTCTTATCTCGCCTTCAGTGGACACGATGCCAAGGCTCATGGAACTAGTGTGTGTGTGTGTTTGTGGGTGGGTGTGGTGGATGTTAATAAAGAAAAATTCATCTTGTGCCTCTTATTACGGTGCTGCATGCATGGTTATCATATCACGGGCCTATGGGCGTGACGACTGGCCGAGCGTCACGCTACGGGCACGCTGCCTGCTGTCTCCCTTACCCCACCCCCCATCCGTCCTCAGGAGGGGTGTCGGTGAAGGTGTTTTTGAGGCATTTATTTGGCAAAACCTATTATTCACAAAGGGGACGTAACATAAATAAGATGTGAAAGTATGGTAGTTACATGCCCACAAGAAAAGGAGAAGAAAATAAATATGAGAATCGGTCACATCTGGCACATGCCTGACGTGCAGTGACACCACTACCACCCGGGCCACTTGGCACACCGCCTGCAGGGGCTGCGCTCAGGCATCAGGAGCACTTTAAGGCGTTTGAAAGGAAACTCACATGTCAGACAACGTTTATGTTATACAGTTACAGTCGCTAGAAACTACGACGCCTCGACACGTTTCCTTTTGCCGCTCACCGTGTGTGTGTGTCCATTGGTTTAGCTAAAATCTGCCCTTGATCACAATTGTATTTAACTGATCTTGCACATAATGCCAGAGGCTATTGCCTAATAAATTTATCAAACAACAACAACAACCTCGGCAGCAGTGGAACGGCCGATCAGTGGCGTTCGCGCCGTTCAGTAGTAATGGGCGATACTAGAGTTTTTTTCAGTAATCAATTATTTCGATTACTTTTGGGGCCAGTAATAGGTTAGTAACCGATTACTTTTCGATTACAGGCAGACCATTCATTGACGGAGCACACGACCAGTTTGCCAGAATAACCTAACGACGTCCGGTAGTCATGCAGGGATTATGACATCGCAGGTGGCGGCGCATCACGGTGACGCAGCAGTGTCGGGCAGGGCAGGGCGGCGGCCTTGGGAGGGGCATAGGAGTGCAGCGTTCAGCGTGCGACAATGATTCCCAGATACCACAGTCAATTCAGCTTATTTACCGTTGATATGCTTTCCACTCTTATAGAAGATATTGATAAGCGAGTTTTAGATCATAAGTTTGAGTGAATGCCGTTATTTGTGTGAATGCGATAGCTTTGGGGGCAGTAACCGGCAGTGTTCTGAGTACAATCATCTTTGGTAACTATGCGTAACGAGTGGTGGCAGTTGCCTCCAACCCCCAGCCAGCTGACTTGAGGGGTGGTGCTTGTGTGTGGCTGTGTGTGTGTGTGTGTGTGCTGCCAGACGAGTAGGCGGGTGTGTCCCCGAGCATCCCAGGGAGAACGTGTGTCGGTCTACTTGGGTCAGTGTTGTGATGTCTGTATTTTGTTCATTCCTGTTTGCAGTGCTCTATACAGTCCCTTGTGTCTGCCCCCTACCATTACACGTACTCATTTAGTTTCATGGTGCTCCCTACATATATGTCAGCAATTGTACAGTCACACTATGTACTGCCTGGGGGTTGGGGTGGCAGGTTCCTCCCTTCTCCTTTGTTGTATACCTGTAACAATCAACAATCAATCATATGTAAAGATTATAAAAACTAGCAGGTATTGTTTTTCTCGCTTTTTTATCTTTCTTTTTTTATTTTGTTTTGTTTGTTTGTTTTTAGCACTCACAAAGCTCCTGAACTTCCTTCGTTAACTAATACAGGAAGGTTCGCGACCATGACCTTGGACCGCTTTCACAGTTACTTTTTTTATCGTTACCAATGGCTGTTATCGCTGCTATAGTATTTCCACGTAAAACTGGCCGATGGGGTAGTGGCGGCTGCGGGGTTAGCCTAGCCCCGCACCTTGCCACACACTCTCAACAACTCTCGTTTCCTCTGCAGCCGCCACTACCCCATAGGCCAGTTTCACGTGGAAAACTATAGCGTCGATCGCCGCCATTGGTAACTATCTAAACAAACAAAGTGACTGAAAGCGAGCCTACTAGCCAACAGGATATTTGCTGATCGACGGTGAGTTGCAGCACGGGCGAGCAGAAATAGGAAGATGTCATAACCTGTCAAAATCAACACGTATACTTTTTTTCATTTAACCCGGCAGCTGCGGGGATCATGTTTCTTAATTAAAGGCCCCTCTAAGCGAATTAATGAAAAAAAAAAAAATCACACCATCTCAATAATATATATCAACGCATTTGTGATCAGTTTATGCATCATCTATTTTGGGAGGTCTTTATCATAACAAAAATTTGGCCCGTCGCTGCTACACGGTAAAGCCACAAATTTGGCCCGTCGCTGCTACCGGGTTAATGGCTTGGCTTCATTGGAGAAAGACAAAGTTGAAGCACGAGCAAAAGAGTAAAGCAAGACAGGTTTAGTAATACACTCCGGGGAGCGATGGCAAGTGCCTAGCAAGAAGGTTTGGTAATACACTCCGGGGAGCAATAACAAGTACCTAGCAAGAAGGTTTGGTAATACACTCCGTGGAGCAATGGCAAATACCGAGCAAGACAGGTTTGGTAATACACTCCGGGGTGCAATAGCAAGTAGGCTACAGCAGTTATCTCGGCGGCCGCACTTGAGTTGATTAGCCCGTGAGTCCAACGATCTGATACGTGTGCGGCGTGCCTTGCTTTTGTCGGAGATTACGAGCGAGACCTTGGTTAAGAGTATCACCATAGAGAAATGTACATACTTATATTAGACTACTGTTTGTAGGTACATTTTTTTTATTATTGCAGTTATTTTTATTACAAATACTCCTTGCATGTGGTGGAGAAGCACGTGATGAGCTTTGTATTCATCGGAAATATGCTTACACATGTCTTGCTGTGCAGAATCACTATTAACCACATTAATTACGTAAATTGGTATGTGTGTTTATGCGTGTTGGTATGCACTCTATGAATACCGAAATTCTTCATATCTATACTTTAATAAGCTCTGAAGACACTCGAAATGTTCACATACCGCATAACCTACATGTGTGTGTGTGTGTAATTCACCACGGCCTGATCGCGAGTTGGACTCATAATCGCCAGCAGGTACCCTCCGGACATGAGCAAGTGTTCTATATCATCGCTCTATGGGCACTGCGAGGACCTCACACACCACACACCCCATCCTCCTTGCTCAAGGGGGGACAGTAACCACTCCTAGTCAACGGAAAGAATCCGGCTTGAGCGGGCTCGAACCGCCGCCCTGTCAGACTGTGGATCCTGGCAGCGCAGCGCTCTAACCAATTGCGCCACGTGTGTGTGTGTGTGTGTGTGTGTCATTCACTCACGGTCCAATCTCGTGCTAAACTCGTGATTGCCAGCCAGTACTCTCCTGGACGGAGTTTCCTTGAGATCAGTGGACCGATTCTGTCAGCAAAAAACTTTTCGGCCTGAGCAAAGCGTGGACCAGTCTGCTGTGTGTTTTTACGTCAGATATGCTAAGACGGCCGTGTTGGCAACGCATTCAGAGACCACGTTGGGACGCTTAATTGATATTCACAGAAACACTTGCAAATTTCAAAACACAGAAGCTCCGTTTGGTAGCTGCCTGTCTTCACTGCTAAGCAAGGCAAACTGGGCAACATCAGTTTCTAGTGGAGTATAAACTTATTTCATCAAGTATAATGCACACCTTCCTGTAGCCATGCTTGGCCGGGTCACGAACTTCCGGCAGCTGATGACTTGTTTTCTGCGTCAGTGGACCAAATATCTGCACGGGCAGGTATTTTTGTCAAGCGCGTCAGCGAGAGGGTGTTGTTTTCAGACTTATTCTTCACAAAAACAAAATGAAGCACTCCTAGCACTATTTTACCTCATGTGAATGAAGAATTTGACGGTTTTAAAGTTGACTGTCTGTTAGTCGGATTGTCTGTTCAGCGCCAGCATCGAAACTAGCAGCGCTTTCACCGAAGAGTTTTTTTTACAAAGATACACGTATTTATATGGACTATTAACACAGATTTTCAAACAATACAGACGCTATGGTTCAGACTAAGTGGTCTCTCTTTAACCTAAACGTAATCTAGAAGTTGCATTTCTACCTTAGCGATTATGAAAATAGAGAAAGTGGCAGTCGAGTTTGCTCTTATATGAATCCGTCGTGTTTCACTGAAATGCTGAAGATGTGAGAGCTTATTTCATGCTTATCTTTTACTTATCTCCCATTGTTTTTCATTCACGTATAAAGAAAGGCCCACACAGTATAACGTTGTGGGTGCAATCCCTAGCTGACGGGCTGCCTCGTGTGACCCCCAGAGCCCCCTGCGCGGCGCCATGCTGGTGGAGACGCTGCTGGCGGTGGTGCTGCTGGTGCTGCTGGCCTTCTACCTTAGCAGGGACCCGCCGGGGCTGCCTCCAGGTGGGTCACAGAATGGATGCAATACCATTAAAATACATGTAAAAAAATAATAAAAATAAATAATGTTAGAAATACCTACTACTACTACTACTACTATCATGGTCAGTTTCATTTCATCTGTCCATCCACAAAGCGTGATTTTTTATAGCTATGTCTCATCGGCCTGATAGTTCATGAATGAGTGAAAAATAACATGTCCGATATCGTTGGTAACGTGTGATATATATTAAAACTATTTGTTCAGTAAAATATTTGAATTAAACTAATCACACTACTACTACTACTACTACTACTGCTGCTACTACCACTACTACTACTACTACTACTACTACTACTACTACTACTACTACATCTACTACTATAATTTCACTGCCTTCACCAAAACCGTAACCCCCTAATGTCTCCTGCCAGGCCCGCGGATGTACCCCATCATCGGCAGCTTAACATTTTGTAACACGCTAGAATCCTGCAGGAGGCTACAGAAAAAGTACGGAGATACATTTAGGTAAGGTGGATCTGTAGACTGTGTGTGTGTGTGTGTGTGTGTGTGTGTGTGTGACATATGCAGAGAAGAAAGAAAAAGAAAGCAAATATATATATCTTAATTTCACGTAGCACAGCACCAATAATAAGTACGTTTAGCTGGAGTGTGATGTTAGAGAGAGAAAGAGAGAGAGAGAGAGAGAGGAATAGATGGTTAAATAGTTGAAATAAAGAAAACCGAGATGGATCTACACGTTAGGATAGTAGGCAATATATATTAGGCTACACCTATATGATAAAGATACAAGAATACACAGAGTTTATCACGTTCCTGTTTTTCTTTTATTCTGTACATCATCATCTTCTTGTTTTAATTATTTTCTATATTCCATTATGATCTCTGTCCTTTAATTCATCGAAGTTTATTGTTGTTAAAAAAAAGGCGAGACAAAGAAGAATAGCCTAAACATATTTTATCAAGTTTTTTCTTTTATTCTGTACTTCACCTTTTTTGGTTGACTGATTGACTGACTGATTGGTTGACTGACTGACTGGTTGACTGACTGATTGGTTAACTGATTGATTGTCTGACTAATTAAAGTTCATTGTTGTAAAAAGAGATACAACAGAGATGGGAGGTCTTGTTATCTAACCCAAGCCCCAGCAGTGTTTAATCTGTAAATCAACATCCTCTAATTCTCCTTCTATATTTCATTATGATCTTTGCTCTTTGATTGATTGAAGTTTATAGGTAGTGTAACAAAGATGGGAGGTTCTGCTATCTATCCTAACCCCCAGGCAATATATCTCTTCTGTTCCCCTTGCAGCTGCCGCGTCGGGAGTCAACGTTTTGTCTTCATGTGCAACTACAAGACGATCAAGGAGGCGTTCTCTAGGTATGAATTCACCGACCGACCCGACTGGAAGTTTCTCAATTTTCTGTCGAACGGAAAGACAGCAGGTAAGAGAAAAGAAGAGTAGGTAAGAGTGTCATGCAAGAGAGAGGAATAAGTAGACTGACATAGCTGAAATAAAGCAAACTGAGGTGGATCGATACATTTGGATACATACATTGATACAAATATATTGACTAGGCTATCCTCTTTTTCTTTTTGTTCTATATTTTCATCATCTTTTAATTCTCTTCCATATTTCATTGTGATCTTTGTCGTATATATTCTACCTGCTAATTGCTATTATCATCATTATTTTCACTTCTTATATCACGATGGAAATTTTATGTTTACAAGTATTTACAAAGGTGTCAGAAATGTTCCTCCTTGCTCCTTCCTACCTTCTCTCCTTCCCTTCTTCCTTCACGTGATATATTTTATAGACACGGAAGGCTTTTTTTTTTATAGTATGACACCCCAGACGTATAGTATAGCCACCCCTTGCTCTCATCATCTCACCTTCTCAAATATATCCCTCCTCTCTCCTTCCTTCCCTCCTTCCCCTCTTCCAGAACGTTACTTTTTATAGATACGGATGTCCTCTCTTAGTGTACGAAGTTTTTTTTTTATATAGTACAACACCCCCTTGCCCTCCTCATCCCACCCTCTTCTCAAGTTCTCAACCTTCTTCAGGAGTCATCTTCAGCAGCGGGGAGCGGTGGCAAACACTTCGTCGGTTCCTGCTGCGCAACCTCCGCGACCTGGGCATGGGCACGTCCCGCCTGGGTGACGTCATCGTGCGGGAGGCGGAGGGGCTCGTGCAGGACTTCAGGACCTACGCCAATAAACCATCCTTCTTCCCGCCCTCCATCAACACCGCGGCGCTCAATGTTATTTGGCAGCTGGTGGCGAGTGAGTGACGTCGTACCATAGCCTGTATTTGTAAACGACTCGGCGCCTCTCGTGGAAATTGCTGGGGTATACATAGGAAAGTATTAATGTTCTTATTTTAACCCTCATCAATACTAGTG